>NC_063058.1:4163683-4243059 GCF_018812025.1 Megalobrama amblycephala
TACAAACCCGATTCCAAAAAAGTTGGGACACTGTACAAATTGTGAATAAAAAAGGAATGCAATAATTTACAAATCTCATAAACTTATATTTTATTCACAATAGAATATAGATAACATATCAAATGTTGAAAGTGAGACATTTTGAAATGTCATGCCAAATATTGGCTCATTTTGGATTTCATGAGAGCTACACATTCCAAAAAAGTTGGGACAGGTAGCAATAAGAGGCCGGAAAAGTTAAATGTACATATAAGGAACAGCTGGAGGACCAATTTGCAACTTATTAGGTCAATTGGCAACATGATTGGGTATAAAAAGAGCCTCTCAGAGTGGCAGTGTCTCTCAGAAGTCAAGATGGGCAGAGGATCACCAATTCCCCCAATGCTGCGGCGAAAAATAGTGGAGCAATATCAGAAAGGAGTTTCTCAGAGAAAAATTGCAAAGAGTTTGAAGTTATCATCATCTACAGTGCATAATATCATCCAAAGATTCAGAGAATCTGGAACAATCTCTGTGCGTAAGGGTCAAGGCCGGAAAACCATACTGGATGCCCGTGATCTTCGGGCCCTTAGACGGCACTGCATCACATACAGGAATGCTACTGTAATGGAAATCACAACATGGGCTCAGGAATACTTCCAGAAAACATTGTCGGTGAACACAATCCACCGTGCCATTCGCCGTTGCCGGCTAAAACTCTATAGGTCAAAAAAGAAGCCATATCTAAACATGATCCAGAAGCGCAGGCGTTTTCTCTGGGCCAAGGCTCATTTAAAATGGACTGTGGCAAAGTGGAAAACTGTTCTGTGGTCAGACGAATCAAAATTTGAAGTTCTTTTTGGAAAACTGGGACGCCATGTCATCCGGACTAAAGAGGACAAGGACAACCCAAGTTGTTATCAGCGCTCAGTTCAGAAGCCTGCATCTCTGATGGTATGGGGTTGCATGAGTGCGTGTGGCATGGGCAGCTTACACATCTGGAAAGGCACCATCAATGCTGAAAGGTATATCCAAGTTCTAGAACAACATATGCTCCCATCCAGACGTCGTCTCTTTCAGGGAAGACCTTGCATTTTCCAACATGACAATGCCAGACCACATACTGCATCAATTACAACATCATGGCTGCGTAGAAGAAGGATCCGGGTACTGAAATGGCCAGCCTGCAGTCCAGATCTTTCACCCATAGAAAACATTTGGCGCATCATAAAGAGGAAGATGCGACAAAGAAGACCTAAGACAGTTGAGCAACTAGAAGCCTGTATTAGACAAGAATGGGACAACATTCCTATTCCTAAACTTGAGCAACTTGTCTCCTCAGTCCCCAGACGTTTGCAGACTGTTATAAAAAGAAGAGGGGATGCCACACAGTGGTAAACATGGCCTTGTCCCAACTTTTTTGAGATGTGTTGATGCCATGAAATTTAAAATCAACTTATTTTTCCCTTAAAATGATAAATTTTCTCAGTTTAAACATTTGATATGTCATCTATGTTGTATTCTGAATAAAATAATGAAATTTGAAACTTCCACATCATTGCATTCTGTTTTTATTCACAATTTGTACAGTGTCCCAAATTTTTTTGAATCGGGTTTGTACAAAACAATTACAAAACTATATTACATCAAATAACAGCAGTAGTTATACAATTATTGTAAATAAAATAATATTTACCACATTTTGAAAAATTATATACCAGTATTTACTAATATATAAAAGTATATAAAGTTAAAAAAAAAAAAAAAGGTTAAGAGCCAATTAATGGAAACACCAGTCACCATCATGGTAACGTCAAATGAACAACATGAGAGTTAAACTTCTGTTAATCTTAATAAGAGCTTCTGTAGGCGTGTGACAGAGATAAAGTCAATCTGGTTAGTAATAAGTGAAGCTGGTAATGCTGTTTGTGGAGATGTTTAATCAGATCTTCAGAGGTTTAATGTCTTTTATCTTCAGTTCATCTAAGGCTGTGGCTGAAGTCAGTTGTAGTTCTTGTGTTTCTGCTAGTCTTTTTTTTTTCTGTTTCCTTCTTTCCTTCAGTGATTCTTCTTGATAACAGGCTTGTTAATGCTGAGAGGACTGTATAAATAATATATAAATATTCTGTGGATCAGAGAAGGTCCAGTTCTGGTTTATTTCTTTGCTCTTGGCTGACATTTGGCATTTCTATGGCCTGCTTATGGCCCAGATCTGGCAAACAGGAGCGGTCCGCCCATGTGCCATCATTCCTGACACATGTGGCCCAGATCATCATCCCGCATGTGCCAGATGTGGGCCGGATCTGGGCCGACACAAATTTGCTATCTGGGTATGGTTATAAACTGTATTTTTATGAGACATTTATTTTCTGTTATTTTACGGTATATTTCTGGCACCCTAGCTGCCAGAAAATTAGCGTTTTGTTTGTTTTTTTGTTTTTTTACAATTAATGAGATAATTTAGTGATTTTTTAAGGGATGATTAAGCATGAATGATGAACATGTGAACTGACTTCAGCCACAGCCTTAGATGAACTGAAGATAAAAGACATTAAATCTCTGAAGATCTGATTAAACAACTCCACAAACAGCATTACCAGCTTCACTTGTTACTAACCAGACTGACTTTATTCATAAAAAAAACTGAACATTTTTACATTGATAAAGAAAGAGATTAATGAAAAAAAGTAGATCAACCTGTCTACTTAAACACAGAAAATGAATGGAAGGGTTGCACAGAGAAATGTTATAAATGTGTTAAATTTAATCTGAAGAAATCTTGTTCTTCTTGTTTGGCCCCTTTAATACACCCAAATGTGATCAGAAGTGCCACCTTACCAGGAAGAGTCTGACTTGTTATTTCTCCTTTCTGTCATACTGACTCACACTTCTGTCAGCAAAAGTGAAAAGGAATCAGCGATCAAAGAACGATGAAGACAAAAACATTTAACTAGGATTTATGAGAAGTTTGTTTCTGAAAATATATAGCAGTTCTTGATTCTTATGTTTTTTCATTTTTTTAAACCATCGTTCAGAAGGTAAAAGTAAAGTCTAGATCACTGGAGCTCAAACAGTGAAAATGGCATCACTTCATGTTTCTTCAGAAGAACTTTCTTGTCCTGTGTGCTGTGATATCTTCAGGTCTCCTGTTCTTCTGTCATGTAGTCACAGTTTCTGTAAAGAGTGTCTTCAACAGTTCTGGAGAACCATGAAAACTCAGGAGTGTCCTGTCTGCAGAAGAAGATCCTCAAAAGATCATCCTCCATATAATCTTGCATTAAAAAACTTGTGTGAGTCGTTCCTGAAGGAGAGAGATGTGAGGCGTTCATCAGAGTCTGAGGAGATCTGCAGTTTACACAGTGAGAAACTCAAACAGGAGGACAAAAAATCATATAAGGTAAAAACTGATTTATTTCTGAGGACTAAAACGCTTGTCATAAACAAATATATCTCAGTACCACTTTGCTGATACTGATTACAAATATGAACATATAGAAATGGTGTATTTCAATTCCAGAAGCTCAATACTCCACTGAAGTCCTTACAAGAGAAACTTAAACAAAGAAATCATTAAAGATTTTGAGGAAACCATTCAACACATCAGGGTGGGGATTAATTCTTTTGACATACGCTGAAAAAAAAAATAAAATAAAATAAAAAAATTTAAAAAAACAGTCAATGACCATCAGCTACGGCTGCCAAACAAAAAAACGTAAAATTTAAGTAAAATATCCTAATTTAAATAAAGTGCAAAAAACTTTAACAGAAATTTTCATTAAACTTTTTTTTTTTTTTTTTTTTTTTTTTTTACAGAAAAACATTTTTCATAAAATTAGGAATATTTTTACAGTTTAGGTACAAATTTAATTAGAACAGCTAACCTGATTTGGCTGAAATAATTACTTGTTTTTTTTTTACTTGAACACACACACAAACACAGCCGTTTATGTATTCATCAGTTTGACGGCTTGGGTTGAAAACGTGCAAACCACTCCTCTGCAACTGTTCATCTGTTATGAGCGAGAGATGGAGAGGAGGAGCGCTAAAGTAAAACTCTGCCCTCTACTCAATATTCCGTTTCACTTGGAAATACATCACAACACTGGAGAAAAGTTGTTTGCAACTTCCGGTTCATGCGGACTTTAACAAACCCACTATTATATGGTCGCATATTTAGTAGTTGTAACTTGCTCTGCTTAATTTTTCTGAGATGTGACAGACAGTGAATTAAAACCAGCTGCCATTTGAGCACATTTTGAACACTAATTTCATTAACAGCTTGGAAAACAGACAAAACAGAAAAGGTAAGAAGCGATATTTGAGGAAAGAGCACATTAATATAATAGGCACAGATCCGTAGCAGAGCTAACTTTACAAAGCGTGATGTAATTTACAGTTCTTGTGAAATTGGCCTCTTGCGACAGAAACTTTATGCTTCTGAGCCTGAATCTCTCTATATGTATATAATACACAAAAACACACAGAGAGAGAGAGAGAGAGAGAGGTGTTAAAAAAACAATAATTTTTATAATTTAAAGGTGCCCTAGAATGCGTTTTCACAAGATGTAATATAAGTCTAAGGTGTCCCCTAAATGTGTCTGTGAAGTTTCAGCTCAAAATACCTCATAGATTTTTTTTAAATTAATTTTTTAACTGCCTATTTTGGGGCATAATTAAATATGCGCCGATTCAGGCTGCTTCCCCTTTAAATTCTCGTGCTCCCCGCCCCCGAGCTCTCGACTGCCTTAAACAGTGAATAAACAGCTAATATAACTCTCAGAATGGATCTTTACAAAGTGTTCGTCACGCAGCATATCAGATCATGTAAGTATTGTATTTATTTGGATGTTTACATTTGATTCTGAATGAGTTTGAAGCTGTGCTCCATGGCTAAAGCTAACATTACACACTGTTGGAGAGATTTATAAAGAATGAAGTTGTGATTATGAATTATACAGACTGCAATTGTTTAACACTTTGAGGTCTGAGGGGATCGCCGGTGATACCACCGTGTTTTTTTTCTTACCAGTGTGAAAGAGACTCAAAATACTCCGTCAATGTTGCACATACAATTAAGAGTTATACACCATTTGAATCTGTTGAATATCTTCTTTCATTTGTGTACACTCAGAGTAAAAACAAAATGTTGTGCTTTTTGTAAAATAAAGAAAACTAACATGATGCGTGATCTCTCGTCTCCCTCTGAACAAACTCCAATCTGATAGTTCTCAGAAAATGAACTGTAACTTAGTGGATACTAATGACAAAAAAATTACACTTATGTCTAAAGAAACGTTGAAATGTCAGGTTTTAAATCGTGCAAGTCAAATCGAAAACAAACATTCTGTGTTTATGTAATCTGTATGAAAAGAGAGCCATGTCAGAAGTCCGTGATTCAGCTCATTATCCGCTAATGCGGCCACGCCCACGGAGCCAGCGCTATTCAGACGCAAATTCTGAGGCAACACATGCATTCATCGTCTCAATCGTGTATTTATTATCTTGAAAAGTGTTTATCTAGATGTTAAAGCCATGGTTAGCGAACTCTAGAAGACATGCAGTTAGTTCCTGGTTCCTTTTCTTCTTTATATGGATTTGTGGCCTAAAGGTGCACAGAGAGCGCCCTCCTGCTGCAAGTATGAATTGAAAACACCATTCCTGAAATGTCCTCTTCTTCTTTAGAATAATTTGTGGACTAAAGGTGTACAGAGAGCGCCCTCCAGCTGCAAGTATGAATTGAAAACACCATTCCTGAAATGTTCTCTTCTTCTTTATAATAATTTGTGGACTAAAGGTGTACAGAGAGCGCCCTCCGGCTGCAAGTATGAATTGAAAACACCATTCCTGAAATGTCCTCTTCTTCTTTATAATAATTTGTGGACTAAAGGTGTACAGAGCGCCCTCCGGCTGCAAGTATGAATTGAAAACACAGTATCCAGCACTCATAGTGATAAATATAGAATAAATATTACTCCTCTGTATAGAAATTTGACATAAACATATAAGAATCCATCAATATTTCTCCAAATGTGCATGCTTTTAAAAGCCTATATGAAATGCCATAGAGGTAACATAATTGTTCAGGCACTTTGCATCACAGAAATACATTATATTTTAAAGAATATAATAGAATACAATTATTTTAAATTGAGCTGAGACATGATTACAGAGGGTTTTTCACAGTCTACCTGACTGAAAGGCCTCATTAATATGCAAGTAATTTCAGGTCATTATTATGCGATTCTTTTGTCTTCTCAGGTGAGAATCACCCATTATTCATGCAGATTCACGCCTCCACGCATACTGTGTTTCTTGACAAAAAGTGTCTTACAAAAACTAAATCAATATATTGTTTTATATGAAGGAGTAGGAAGGATAATTTTTACATAATTCTGAAGCAAAAACTCTAGTCTACAACCTCCAATACCCAGAAGTCTTATGAACACAGATTTAATATACTTTTTTTGGCCTTATTTCAGTGACTTAAGTTTTTTGTTTTTTCAATAACCACGCATAAACATTATTCCTTCAAAAACACAAACATGTACATACATGTTCCTCACATATTATGGTAGCCTAGTTTGTGCTGAATACAGTGTAATGACACTTTTGTCATTTATATGTTTATGAACAACTGAAAAAAGCACAAATGTCAGGGCATGTCAAAACTTCTCCAAGCCCCAAATCAGCCTCAGACTCCAGAGGGTTAATAATGAAAATAGCACCGGCTCTTGTCTCCGTGGATACAGTAAGAAACGATGGTAACTTTAACCACATTTAACAGTACATTAGCAACATGCTAACAAAACATTTAGAAAGACAATTTACAAATATCACTAAAAATATTATGTAATCATGGATCATGTCAGTTATTATCGCTCCATCTGCCATTTTTCGCTATTGTTCTTGCTTGCTTACCTAGTCTGATGATTCAGCTGTGCAGATCCAGACGTTAATTGTCTAATGCCTCGATCATGGGCTGGCATATGCAAATATTGGGGTCATACATATTAAAGATCCCGACTGTTACGTTACAATCGGTGTTATGTTGAGATTCACCTCTTCTTCGGAGGTCTTTTAAACAAATGAGATTTACATAAGGAGGAGGAAACAATGGAGTCTCTTGTTATTCAACTATGCCAAGATAAATTCAATTTTCAATTCTATGGCACCTTTAAAACTGACATGTATTTAAGGGGGACATTAGTGCACAATTTATAATTTGATTATGATTTATGATAAATATAACCATTGTCATTTAAACATTCATTTATTTTTGTTCTGTTATTGTACACTGCTTTATACAGAATAAAAATTATCTCATCAAGAAAAGCATTTTAATTGAAGATGGAAATCCTGCTCGATACCGTCTGAAAACAAAGACAGGAAATTTGGATCAATCTGAACCATATAGAAAAATGACCTTTGGAGAGAGAGAGAAAAACAAACCCCATAAAATCATTCTGATGGTGGGAGAAACAGGAACAGGAAAAACAACCCTGATCAATGTGATGATCAACTACATGTTGGGTGTTCAGAGAGAAGACAAGGTTTGGTTTGAGGTCACAGATGATCAGAGTGACCGAACATCAGCTCACAGTCAGACCTCCAGAATCACTGTTTATGGGTTTTATCTACAAGAGAGTCCAATCCATTTAACAATCATCGACACTCCAGGATATGGAAACCCTTGTGGAATCAATCTTGATAAACAGATTGCTGAGAGTTTGCTTAGTTTAATCAAATCTGCAGAAGGAGTTCATGAAGTAGATGCAGTGTGTCTGGTGATTAATGCACATCACAGTCGACCCACTGTCAGACAACGATACATATTTGATGCTGTTCAGTCTTTATTTGGAAGAGATATTGCTGAAAACATTGTCCTGCTCTTCACACACTCATCTGGAGCTCGACCTAAAAATGTCCTGACGGCTGTTAAAAAGGCTAAAATCAATACAGTGAATGATGAGAATCAGCCAGTGTATTTCCTGTTTGACAACTGTCAGTCAGAAGCTGCTGCTGAAGATGATGATGAAGATGAGGAAGATCATGAACAGAGGCTGGATCAATCATGGAATCGCAGTTTTAGAGGAATGGCAGGATTGTTCAAGCTTCTTGACAACATAAAACCAAAGTCCTTGCAGATGACTCAAGATGTGTTACGACAACGGAAGCAGTTGAAGGCAAATGTCTCCAATCTACAATCACATGTTCAAAAGATGGAATCAAAGCAAAATGAGCGGAAACAGACTCGAGAAGCTCTGGAGCAGCACAAGGAATATCTCAAGAACAATAAGAACTTTGAGTATGTAGTTGAAGTTGTCTATAAAGAGAAGGTTGATATTGATTATTCTCTAGCCAGTGTGGCGATGTGCTGCACCGTCTGTAAGGAGAACTGTCATTATCCAGGATGCTGGTGGGTCACCGGTCTCTCATGGTGTAAAATGATGAGTAATAGTTACTGTACAGTGTGCACAAATAAATGCCACTACAGCAGACATGTAAAAGAAGCAAAAATATATAAAACAAAGACAAAGAAGGAGAAGAGGACAAATGTAGAATTAAAGAAGACATACATTGATAAGACTAGAAACTGTTTATCTGTGTTCAGAAAGCTGAAAGAAGAACTGCAGGAATTAGAGAGAGAGAAGATAATGCTGGTGAATGAAGCTTTTCACTGTGTGGAAACTCTGGAGATGATCGCACTCAACACTGATTCTGTGTTCACACTTCAGCACATTGATTTCCTGATTGAGAGGCTGAAGGAAATAAATGAGACTGAAAGAGTTGAAAGACTGGAAAACATCAAGAAGAGAGCAGGAGAAGGTGGAAACCAGTGAAACTGGGCCAGAAAGTCATTAAATTTAAAGTATTTTTGAACTTGAAATCAGATAAGTTTTGCTTGTGAAAAGCATGTCTATGCTGGATCTTTCACTAAAACCAAGTTAAAACTAGGATAAACCAGCTAAGACCAGCATGCTGCCCTTTTTTTTCTCCCTAAAATCCTTGTAATTTCTCATTTATAAGTTGTTTTGAATGAAGAGTGTCTCTAAATTAGCAAATGTAAAGTACTATATTGATTATGTTTGTGGCTCTATAGAAACTGTTTGTAAATGTATTACTAAGCACTGCCACCTAGAGGCCATATGAGAAAATGATGAGGATCGTATCCTTCAGGAAATAAAATAAGAGACAATTGTGTAATGATGTATTTTACTATAAACCTGGGCTAATCTATGATATTTTTGTGGCTCATGTTTATTGCTTCATTGATTCTTTTTTTAAAAATTTGCTATAGTTTGTCTTATGAATGAGAATATGCAATGATTTCACTTGTATCTCATTTTTATCAATAAATTCATTTAATTCACTGGTTTTGAAGCATTTCTTAAAACTATAACCACACATTCAAATCCACAAAAACAAATGACCATTGAACTTTGTACAATCTTTCCTCAAACAGTATAAATTACAGAAAGTATGGTTAATGGAATATAAACACATTTTAAACAATTTCTGAAGGTTCAATTTTCCTTACATCTTCAGTCGACATAAAATGAATGCAGTAGATCATGAAAACTGTAAAAAGAAAATTATTGATTTTGAATTAGTATCTTGCAATGGACAGTTTAAAGACTTGTTGTCATTACAGGTAAAAATTGTCCTGTGAATTTACAGTAAAATACTGACAAAAAAGTTGCCAATAATTTCATAGGCGTAATTTGTGGGTGGGACGGGTGGGACATGTCCCCACCACTTTTTGAAAGGGTCGATATTGTCCCCACCACTTTTTGAAACATCTCGCGGCATCTCGCAGATATCTAATACAAAAGAAACACCTCTAGTTGATTATCAATTTGTGTTAATAATAGGCAATAGACAATCTGGCGCTGGGATGTGTTGTTTTTGAAATCATGTTGAGTGCTCGTTGTCGCTGCTATCAGAGGCGCAACAGTGTTCTCTTGGCGCTCGTGCACATGTGCAATCTCTTTATTTAAAATGCTTTTAGTGAACTCTAAAGAAATAATTTCATAGTAATATGCTCACATTATTAGCATATAATAA
The DNA here is from genome assembly GCF_018812025.1 of Megalobrama amblycephala. Taxonomy (NCBI): domain Eukaryota; kingdom Metazoa; phylum Chordata; class Actinopteri; order Cypriniformes; family Xenocyprididae; genus Megalobrama; species Megalobrama amblycephala. The sequence continues at coordinate 4,173,728 of NC_063058.1, forward strand.
GTTTGTAAATTTAAGTGGCAGTCAGACAATTTGAGGCAGTTGGTTTCTGCAAATGAAGTGAGGTAACACAAGTTTTAATTTAGTGCATATCTTTACAGTAACAAACTGTAGATTGGAGTAAATAACTGTACAATCAACAGTAAATTGCTCAGCAAGGTCTAACAGTGTATATGAGGATATCAACCTGAAGAACCACTAAAAACAAAAACAACATCCATTAATAATACTGATGTTTGAGATGATTTATTTTAGAAGTTTGTGCAAATTAACATCAACTTAAAGTGAGAAATTATTCAGCCCTATGTTCAGTTAATTGTGATACTGTGGTTTATGTGTTTTCCCTTTTATTTCCGTTCCCCTTTCTCTATACCTGTCAAATTATTTGCTGTCTTATCCAATACAGGCACAAAAAAGGCCAAAAACATAACTTAAAAAAAAAATATAATATGACAAAAATAGAATAGAAAAAAATCGGAAAACGAATGTAATTGTTTATTGCAAATTGAAAACAATGTACTAATAAACACTGATTGTTTTCTAGGTTTTTCCCAGCTGTTGCATTGGCACATTATCACTGTGTTGTGCAGTTATATCCCAACATCTTTATACAACACTGAGTCTCATTGTCAGTCCTTCACCATATCACAAACATCTCCACAAATGTTTGCGTGAGACGTATGTTGATAAAGTGAACTGCCCTCATGCAAAGTGAATAGTTTCAGTTCTGTTCATTGTTAAATTATTTTGGTCCTGCATGCATATGTAGCGAAACAGATTGTTGATGTGACCCTTTTACAAAGCAAATTGCTAACATATCAGAGCAGCCATGATGACATGATGATAGAAGAATGGGGAATGAAGACAGACAGCAAAGACTATCAATCAAAGCGTGAAAAGAAGATAAACTGGTCAAGATCAGGAGACTGAGAGAAGGTGAAGGAGATGAGAGAGGAAGAGCAGGTATTACATACTGTGCCCAGGATGAGATTAACATTATTATAATGTATTCATATTTTTAACACTATATGTTATTTGCTAATTAAAGTAGAAACTAAGCTCAATTTAGCCACACAAAGACGTATTAAATATATTGCCACAATAGTATTATTGTATAAATATATCTATGTATTTGTAAATCTGGGCCCTCATTTATCAACAGTGCGTAGAAAAGGTTCTATATTTTATCCAACGAATGAAATTTAGAATGTGCCTAAGTACAAGAAAATCCGCATTTATCAAACGTGCGCACACAGTTCTTACGCACGAGTAAGCAATCATTGTTGATAAACCCACATGTGCGTAAGTACCATGCTCGTTCACGTTCACGGTCATTAGCATTCGGAAACGCCTCCAGTGAACCATATATGGTGACAACACTTCCCTTTAAAAATCATGTGATTGTGTTTTTTTCCTCACCGCAATAATGGCAAAGACAGCTCTTGTTAAGCAGATCAGCTTGATCTTGGAAAACACGCTCTCTGTGGAGTGCATTGTTTGCAAAGTCTTCCAATAATGCAAGATAAAATAAAATAAAGTTTGCTTAATTTTCCTTTTGCAAGTTTTTGCACACATAGACCATTTAAGTAAATTTCAAATATGGATTTAAGTTACTCTCCTTAGCTAAGATAGTAAAATTATAAGTAACTTTAACTTGACCAGTAAAAAGTTGAGTAATTTCTAGTTGAATATTCTTTTGCAATACATTACACAAACAATATAACACTGAATGAAACCATGCTATTAATGTGTATACTCTACTTAGAAACATCAAAGCAAGTAATACTATAGATATAGTGAAAACACCATATCTACATATTAGAAGTAATGCTACACTTGAACACAGAGACCTCAATACTTGGTACACAACACACAATGACGGTAACATTCGATGGAACATTTTTGAGTGTGATTGTGGCATTTTGAGTAGAAAATGAACTCATTAATTGACCTCATTAATTATTCAAGACCCAGTGCATGATGGGAACACCACCCACTGAGCAAATTACGTCCAGAAGACGTCTTTTTGAGGTCTTGTCTCAGGTTGAAAAGACGTCCACTGAGGGGCCAGAATGAAAGTTTTTATGACGTCTTTTTTTGACGTCTTCTGGACATCCGATATAGACGAACACGCAGAATCACCAAAGGAGAAAAATCACCATTTTTAAGCCACCATCGTGGAGATGAGTGTTTGCTTTAGTTGGGCTCTTGACCCTTGCCTTCTTAATATTAGAGTTTATTTGGGCAGTTAACTGAGTCAAAACAGCCAGACAAGTAAAGAGAAATGATCAGGTGTTGGTTATGTTTTCACATAACCATTAATTGACCTGAATCACTGAACTCATGAAGAACCCAATCTGTGAGTTAGATTTACATTATTGATTACAGCAGCACTGTGATTCTACAGCAGAAGATCAGCTTTTACAACATGATTCAAATGATTTCAGAAAAGGTGTGTTGAACAAAAAAAAAAAAAAAATTCATTTTAGGCACACACAGACATCAAGAATCAGCCTGTGAATCTCAACAGTGGTGACCATCAAAAAGCATGTTGCAGTGCATTCTGGGAGCCACCAATCAAAATTCATCCATGGCTCCCATCATGCATTGCTGCATGAATAAATTATGAGCTTAATTGTCTTAGTAATTTCCTTTATTCTCATATTTTATTTTGTTCTGTTTATGTGACTTTTTAGTAGCTTGTTTTCTAATGTTCAGAGTTGATCTGTTTATCAGAATATGTTGCTTGTCACCGTCATTGAGATTCACAGGCTGATTCTTGATGTCTGTGTGTGCCTAAGAGAATTTTTTTTTTATCATGTGAAATCTTTCAGATTATATTGATAAAGCTGATCTTGTGCTGTAGAATCACAGTGCTGCTGTAATCAATAATGTAAATCTAACTCAGAGATTGGGCTCTAAATGAGTTCAGTGATTCAGATCAAATAAAGATTATGTGAAAACATAACCAACACCTGATCATTTCTCTTTACTTGTCTGGCTGTTATGACTCAGTTAACAGCCCAAACAAACTCTAATATTAATAAGGCAAGGGTCAAGAGCCCGACTAAAGCAAACACTCATCTCCACGATGGTGGCTTAAAAATTGTGATTTTTCTCCTTTGGTGATTCTGCGTGTTCGTCTATATCGGATGTCCAGAAGACGTCAAAAAAAGACGTCATAAAAACTTTCATTCTGGCCCCTCAGTGGACGTCTTTTCAACCTGAGACAAGACCTCAAAAAGACGTCTTCTGGACGTAATTTGCTCAGTGAGTTGAGTAGTTTTACTTAATTTTATAATGTTGATATTTATGCTTTAATTTCTACAAGCTTAAATTGAGTACTACTAAATAACTTACATTTGTTTTTGTTTTTCTGTAGTATTTACTTCACCATAATTTTTTTTTTTTTTTTCAGTGTAGGGTTTGACACCAATTACGCATTGTGTGTAAAACTAGACAATTGATAAATTGAGTGTTTTATAATTAAAGGAAACACAGGACATGTGGATTGCTTAAAGGTGATAAAGAGGATCTTTTTGTCAACTGAGAAACCAAAGACTGTTACTGAGTTTTTGAAATGAGCGCATGCTTAAGAACAACCCCCCTCCTTTCGAGGGAATGCCTCCAAAAACTTGATTGACAAGCCAGAGGGCCAATCCGCGCACGTCTCTCACAAGGAACGTCACGGCAGTGATTGACAAGCCAGAGGGCCAATCGTTTACGCGATGATCGCGTAAACGATTGGCTGATGTTTTTAAGGCCCTACCTCATGCACAGATGATGTATATTAATATTATTCCTTTCAGTGCACCTAATAAATAGTCTTTTATCAGTTAGTAAAGACAGTTTCAAGTAATATTGCAAAAATGTATAAAACAAAACATCCTCTTTAGCACCTTTAACTGTGACACTCTTAAATGATTTTTGTGTGTAGTGTCGCTATTCTACCACTAGATTATCTGCGTAAGCATGCTCAGAGGTGTGCTTATATTTACACACATTTCTACGTATAAGTACAAGTTGGTGAATCCCACACTTTGCATGAAACTGTTCTTACACACTCACTATGCACAAATCTGTCCATACGCACCATTGATAAATGAGGGCCCAGGTCTTTGAGTGTGTTCGAGTATTTAATCAGTATCAGCACTGGGTTTTTCACCGTTTATATCACTCCGCTTGTCTGTGTTTGCGCAACTTGCATCATTAAGCCAGTAGGTGGCGACAAGTGACTGTCTTTATGAGTGAGCAATTGAACCATTAATTAAACTGATTAGTCCAAAAAAAATATTGATTTAGTCAAGAAAGAAACAAGTTGCTTGAAAACAATATTTGATGCTCATCCAAATTGCTCCTATGACTCTGGACATATATAAGGGTTGCACTGGCATTTGATTGAAACGTAACATCTATGCAAAATAACCCTTGAAACATTATTTAAGCCCATTCCTGTTTGGAAAATGGGATTGTGTATTGTCGGGTACATAAACATTCTGCATTTCCATTTTTAGTGTTGATCATTCATTGCAACATTTATCCTGATTCTCATTTTTAAGAATCTGTTATCTGATATTTATTTATTTATTTATTTATTTATTTTATGGAAAAGTTTGTGTAAAGATTTAACTCACCAGAAGAGGGCAGCAGAGACTGACTTTCACACAAAGTCTTATTTGTGTTTTTATTTATTATTGTGAATGATGCTTGTTTAATCAAAATCTTTCAAATAACATGGAGATGAACGTTTGATAATATAAAATGGCTGATTCCTGAATCCTTTCTGCTCTGTTACTTGGAAAAACTGAATTAAGTGTTGTAATTTTAGGAAGTCATTATAGTGTAGGCCAGAGGCAAGTTCGTTCCTAGAGAGCTGCTGTCCTGTAGAGTTTAGCTCCAACCCTAAAAAAATCCTTACCTTTCTATAAACTTAGTAATCCTGAAGAGCTTGATTCGTTTGTTCAGGTGTGTTTGATTAAGGTTGGAGATAAAAGGTGTGTTCGACATCGGCTGCGGCTGGATGTAACCGATCGGCGAGATTAGCCGCGTGCAGGCGGGGAGGAGCTGAAAACGGAGACTTAGGCTGCGTCCGAAAACCTAGGTAGCTGTCTTGCTGCCTCGCTATCTTATAAGAGAATGACTTGTATGGCAGCATTTGTGCATGAAGGTACCTCACGAAATTGATTTCGGACAGACTTCTGAGGCAGCGTAACAGTTTAATGATCTACAGCAATATAGCGCGAGCTTTGGTGAGAACTAAACAAATATTTAATTACTACAGTAGTAATTTCTCGATAGAAATGATATCAAAATTGAAATATGTTGATCAAAATCGTACATTTATACACAAACTGAGCAGCAAACGCAACCTTCGGACGCCATCTTTATTTTTCTAGCTCAACTGTCACAGAATGGAAAGCACAGGATTGTGGGATATCAAAGGCAGCTAAGGATACATCTATGCTTCCTTCAAAAATCGATCTGAGGAAGGTATCTCATGAGAGAGGAAGTGAAGCTAACATTGGATTCGGACGTGCCTTGATGCCTTACTACCTTGAAATGTGTCCTCGGAAGGCAGCATTTTTCAGTTTTCGGACGCAGCCGTGAAGTCGGACACTTTCTGCTTCCCGTAGTGACGCTCGCGCTGCGTTTGCATCGGTTTACATACTTTATCACAGCTGAAGTGAAATAAATGCAATATTTGACTAATACACTGATGTTTCAGAGACCTTTTCATTCAAAACTTTATGTACTGCTTACAGCGTCTGTTTTTACAAGAATAAAGTTCAACATAATCATATGTTATTTAAATAACAATGTAGTGGGGTCTTTGTTTTTTATCCGTTTTATTTTGATAAACATGACACAATACAACATCGCGACTACATGAAAAGAGCTTTAACTGTTATAAAAACAGATTTTTGAGCATTAGTGGAGCTGAAGGCGTGACAATAAACACGAAACACACGTGATTGTTGGCATGCGGTGAATCCGGCCAATCATGAAACAGCTGTGTCGTCATCAGCGCTCGTGCAGCTCCTCTTGAGAAACTGCGCTGGCTAACTCAGGCGGCTGATCTCGAATTGCTCTCGCGGTACTTTAAAGCCATACGTCACAGTCACCTGACGTCAGCGCTGTCTCAAGTCGGACAACATTTCTTACCGGCATGCACTGCTTCAAGTCAGCCGCCGATCGGTCTTTGCGGCGCTGCATCAAGTCGAACAAGCCTAAACTCTGCAGAACAGCAGCTCTCTAGGACCGAACTTGCCTACCCCTGGTGTAGGCTATATCAGACTTAAGATGAATCTGCTCTGGTCAAGATCAAACATTTCAACTTCAAAAATTAAAATATTTAATGACACAAAATTAACTGCATGTTCATAAAGAGTTATAGTGAGTCTCAGTGAAGTACAGTTTTCTTATATGAGGACATCAACCTGAAGAACCACTAATAACAAAATTCTATTGATAATACTGACCCTTACTGATGTTTGTGCTGTTGCTTTCCCGCTAAAAATGATGTCACTTCCTGCAGGATGAAGTCATTGCGAAACTGGATTTTTCTAAAGGGATTGAAAGATGCAAAGTAAATTAATTAGCAGTTAAAATAATATTCCCAGGAAAACATGTTTTAAATTCTGATTTGACAAAAAAAAGTGCAGATTTAAAGTTTCTGCAAATAAAAATTAACATCAACTCAAAGTGAGAAATTATTCAGCCTTATGTTAATATCATTGTGATATTGTGGTTTATGTATGATTTCCATCTTTAAAAAATGAGTTTGATCGTATATCCTATTACATTCAGATATATGGCATGCAGCAACTGTGCATGTTTACACAATTGCTTTTTAAATTTATATTGGCAATGCAGATAAAAGAAATACTGTCGAATTAAAAACATTGACTGACCAGAAGAGGGCAGCAGAGGCTGGCATTTCACACAAAGCCAAACTATACTGTTAATGATAGGCCTATTCATTTAATCAAAATCCTTGAAATAACATGGAGATGAATTTGATGAAGTTTTGCTTATTCCTGAATCTTTTCAACTCTGTAACTTGGAAACAAAATAAAATAATTTTGTGTTGTAGTTTTTAGTCTTTGCATTATTAGACTTCAGACAAATCTGCTATAGTTAAGGTCAGACATTCTAACTTCATTAGACCTAATTATTTAATGCACGTGTAATGCACATAATTAATAAACTGTGTGTTCATAAAGAGAAATAGTGAGTCTCAGTTAAGTTCAGTTACCTTATGAGAACATCAACCTGAAGAACCACTAAAATGTAAAAAAAAAAAAAAAAAAAAAATCATCCAATGATAACACTGATCCTTACTGATGTTTGTGCTGTTGTTTCCCTGCCAAAAATGATGAAAAGGGATTGAAGAATAAAGTACATTAATTACCAGTTAAAAGTTATTAGTTAGTGCTTCTAGACCCGGCCCGAGCCGGGCTGGTTGGCCTCCATTTCACTTCAAGCCATGCACAACTGTAGTGACCACAAAAGAGTCAAAGTAACAGCGCAAAGTTTGTCTTCATTTTCTTCATCAACGTCGAAGATGTTGATTATAACTTCCACACCAGCAGACCAAACCATCAAGGATTTTCTCAGAAGCCTGCACAGCTAAGGCATTTGCAAGTATCGTTTGAACACTAAATGGCAATTTAGTAGTAAGATTGTGAACCCCTGTTAACAAAGGTGCTTTATAGTATTGAAACTGATGGTTCATCCAGCAATTAGATAGCCTGAGATACAGAGTCTACAGAAGAGCAGTACAGATTGACTTACAATATTGTTCAAGTGCTTCTTTGTCACTCACTTCAGGCACTTGCAGACAGGAAGAAACAGTTGTATTTATACACTGGCCAACACCCATTTTTTAAGTGTTCACATGATTTGAAAGAAAGCATCAAATCACTCCTGGTATAGGGAATATATCCCCACAATTTTATGTAGTATAAGAGAAGATATGATGGCATTCCATTATGTAGTATATACATTTTATCAAATTCATGCATTTGCTAGAAAACAAAACCATACTCTGGTTTGCAAGCACCATGTTCTACTTCTTAAAGGGTTAGTTCACCCAAAAATGAAATTTGTCATTTATTACTCACCCTCATGTCGTTCCACACCTGTAAGACCTTTGTTCATCTTCAGAACACAAATTAAGATGTTTTTGATGAAATCTGAGAGTTTTTTTATTTCCTTTTTGTGTGCAAAAATTTTTTTAAAAATGACTTTATTCAACAATTCGTTATTGTTTTATATATATATATCATTTTGATTTCTATCACTTATTTATGCATGGTATCAAACAAAAGCATGTATTTTGCTTAAAGAAAGTTCACTGATTATTTTTTTTTTCTTCATTTTTTATATTATACTCACCCGTAGCTTCATATTATTGGAAAACAGCACAAAAATAATGTATACTTACATTCACAACAGACTCTACAGGAATAAATGTCAAAACTTAAATCTAATTTTTTCTCAACATTCTGATTTGATGCTTTCTTTCAAATCATGTGAACACTTCAAAAAAAATGGGTGTTGGCCAATGTATAAATACAACTGTTTCTTCCTGTCTGCAAGTGCCTGAAGTGATTTGGACAAAGAAGCACTTGAAGATTACTGTAAGTCAATCTGTATTGCTCTTCTGTAGACTCTGTGATGTAGTAATTTTGTAATAAATTGTACTATTATCTCAGATTGACTTGCTGTATATGTTATTGTATATGATTGTAGATATTTGCTAATAGTGCTTATCAATACAGAAATGGGAACAAAGAAATGGATAGACTGGAAGTTCCAACACAGACACACACACACTTATCTGACCGTTATCAGTCTGTAGTAGTTAATGAAGAGATGTCGTATCGATCACAAGTTCAATATGGAGTACCACAAGGCTCAGTACTAGGACCGTTGCTTTTCACTCTGTACATGCTGCCCTTAGGAGAGATAATTAGGAAGCATGGTGTTAGTTTTCACTGCTACGCTGACGATACTCAGCTCTATATTTCCTCGCGCCCTGACGAAACCTACAAATTCACAAAACTAACAGAATGCATAGCTGACATTAAAAACTGGATGACAAGAAATTTCTTATTATTAAATTCAGAAAAAACTGATATCCTAATCTTTGGACCAAAAACTTCCTCACGAAAAAACCTTGAATACTCTCTAACACTTGACGGGTGCTCCATTAAACCTTCATCCTCAGTTAGGAACCTGGGTGTGCTCTTTGATACCAATCTTTCATTTGAAAGTCATGTTTCTAGTATCTGTAAAACCGCCTTCTTCCATCTAAAAAATATATCTAAATTACGACATATGCTCTCAATGACAAATGCGGAACAGTTGGTTCATGCATTCATGACCTCAAGACTAGATTATTGTAACGCTCTACTGGGTGGTTGTTCTGCTCGGCTTTTAAACAGACTACAGTTGGTCCAAAATGCGGCAGCTAGAGTTCTTACTAGAACCAGAAAGTATGACCATATTAGCCCAGTTCTGTCAACATTACATTGGCTCCCTATTAAACATCGTATAGATTTTAAAATCTTGCTACTTACTTATAAAGCTCTAAATGGTTTAGCTCCCCAATATCTAAGTGAGCTCTTAATGCATTATAGTCCTTCACGTTTATTGCGATCTCAGAATTCAGGCCAGTTGATAATACCCAGAATATCAAAATCAACTGAAGGCAGCAGATCCTTTTCCTATTTAGCACCTAAACTCTGGAACAATCTTCCTAGCATTGTTCGGGAAGCAGACACACTCTGTCAGTTTAAATCTAGACTAAAAACACATCTCTTTGCTCTTGCATACACATAACACATTATCAATACATTAACATTTTTCAAATCCGTTAAAGGATTGTTACGCTGCAATAATTAGGTCGGCCGGAACCGAGAACATTTCCTATAACACTAGATATACCTGTACATCAGAATAAGAATGGCATCTACGCTAATATCAGTCTCTCTGCTTATCCTGAGGTTTTCCGGGTGCTGGATCCAGGCCGTATCCAGATCAGATGGAGAACCTGTGTCTGGACCTGACTACAACGTAGCCCAGGAGACAATGGGCCTATAGATCCAGTTCTGGCTGCATCTATAATTCAGATTTTTAACCCCCGTATCCACTTACATATATTTATATATAATCTATTTTTAATCTCTATGATAAAAATGTATAATTCAGATTTTGATCTCCATATCCATTTACATATATTATATATATCTTCCAAGGGGTTTTTTCCCTCCTAGGACTTTTTTCCCAGTGTTAGCACGCTGGGTTTTTCTCCTAGGGGGTTTTTTCCACCCCTGGGAGTCAGCCGCCATTGGCTTAATGTAGCACAATCTTGTATATGTTACATATTACCACGCTTGTTTGTACAGCTTATTTTTAACCACTTCCCTTTTTTCTGTGCTTCTAATATGTAAAGCTGCTTTGAAACAATTACCAATTGTAAAAGCGCTATATAAATAAATTTGACTTGACTTGACACACACACACACACACACACACATATATATATATATATGATCAACTACATGTTGGGTGTTCAGAGAGAAGACAAGGTTTGGTTTGAGTTCACAGATGATCAGAGTGACCGAACATCAGTTCACAGTCAGACCTCCAGAATCACTGTTTATGGGTTTTATCTACAAGAGAGTCCAATCCATTTAACAATCATCGACACTCCAGGATATGGAGACACTCATGGAACTGAGAATGATAAAGAGTTTTAAAGAGTTTGTTTAGTTTAAGTAAATCTGAAGAAATTGATAAAATACTGTTATGAACAGAGTTATTTATTCATTTATCCCATCCTGTTGTCCTGTGTTTGTCTTGTGTATTTTCTCTCGCTGTGTATGTGCCTGCATGTTTGTATTACAGATGGGCGTGGCTTGTGATAACCTGTTGGAGGCCGCAATTGGTTCTCCTCCTCACCTGATCTGGATATAAAGACCGCCCAAAACACACTGAAGGGGCCATCATTGTGCCATCGTGTCATTGATCGTAGCCTATCTCATCATTACTTCGTATCGTTTGTTAGTCTAGAGTGTCGTGCCAGAGAGATTGATTGTGATTGATTATTTGGAGTTTGTATTTGTGAAGTGTGACTGACTGTAGTATTTTGTTTGTTGTTATTTCTTGTTTATTTGACCCACGCCTGTTTGACTATCGATTACTGGATTCTGATTCTGCTTTGTTCGCTACGGACTTCTGTAGATATTACCTGTAAATACTTTTGTATATATCTTTGCCCAATCGAGGGATGTAGGGGGTTTGACGCCATTTTATTTTTGTACACATTTTCATATTGTTTTTGGTTAGGGAGATAGGTAAGTTTAAACTGTATTTTGTTTTCTTTATTTTCAATTAGGAATTGTAGAGGTTTAAAAAAAGGATTCTTTTGTTTATTATTTTGGCCTTGTCTGCCCCTGACGCTAAACCCTCTATAAGAAATCTTTTCTTTTTGGAATCTCTCTGGTAGTGAGACTAATTTCTTCTTCGGCCGACCCCTAGACGGTCGTAACAATACACACAGTGTGTCTGGTGATTAAAGCATCACAGAATCGACCCACTGACAGAAAAATATTCATATTTGATCTTTATTTGGAGTCTTTATTTGGAAGAGATATTGCTGAAAACATTGTCTTGCTCTTCACACACTCAACTGGAGCTCCTCCTAAAAATGCCCTGACGGCTGTTGAAGAGGATAAAATCAAGTGTGCAGAGAATGATGAGAATCAGCCAGTGTATTTCCTGTTTGACAACTGTCAGTCAGACGCTGATGATGAAGATGATGAAATGCTGAAACAATCATGGGATCTTAGTTGTAAAGAAATTAATGAATTTTTGCAAGTTTCTTGACAACATAAAACCAAAAACCACAAAGATGACTCGAGATGTGTTGAAACAACGGAGGCATTTGGAGAACAACATTTCCAAAATACAATCACATTTTCAAGAGAAATGAGCTGAAACAAACTCAAGAAGATCTGGAGCAACACAAGAAAGATGTAGAAGAAAATAAGAACTTTGAGTATGAAGTTGAAGTGTCCTACAAAGAGAAGGTTGATATTGATCCTGCTGTAGCATAAGGCCACATGCTGCAGCGTCTGTGAGGAGAACTGTCATTATCCAGGATGCTGGTGGATCAGTAATCTCTCATGGTGTGAAGTGATGAAAATCACTGTACAGTGTGTACAAATAAATGCCACTACAGCAAACATGTCAAAGAAGCAAAAATATATGAAACAAAGAAAAAGAAGGAGAAGAGGAGATTTGAAGATTTAAAGAAGAAATGCACTGATAAGATTAGAGACGGTGTGTCTCTGGTCAAGAAGCTGAAAGAAGAACCGCAAGAATTAGAAATAAAGAAAATAAAGCTGGTGAATGAAGCTTTTCACTGTGTGGAAACTCTGGAGATGATCGCACTCAACACTGATTCACTGATCATACTTCTACACATTGATTTCCTGATTGAGAAGATGAAGGAAATAAATGAACCTGAAAAGGCTGAAACTCTGGAAAACATCAAGAAGAAAGCAGGAGCAGAAAAACACAGAGCTCTGGGATACATGAAAAGATGTGTTAAATCAGAAAAATAGAAAAGTACACTCTGAATGTGTCCTCCTGTGATATACTCATATAATCATTGTATTCACTGAAGCAATAATGTGTTCATACATCATTTGTGAATTTGACTAAAGTCGTGGTATAAATATTGCAATTTACCCAAACTATTGTGTTGTTTAACGTGTCAGTTTACATGTTAATATTTAGTCTCTGTTGGGATGCTGTCACAATAAGAACAATAATGTTAATTGATTTTACTGCATCTTGTATTGTTCACCAGTCCCTTATAGAAACAATATTCAATATATTATGTGCTTGTGGTGTCTCAAGTTTTTAGCCACGTGAAGTGATAATGACTCTGCACTTTTTAGCTATAAGGATTATATCAGAAACTAATTGAGCTTTATCTGTTTTATTATAGAAGCACACACATCACAAATCTCACAAATGACACTACTGTCATCACATCACACACAAACACACAGCATATCATCATGACATATGCATATCTGCCTGTTTGTGTCTCCATGTGAGGATTGCATGGAGCCTAAGGATCATCATCTGTCTGCACTCAAGTGCATGTTTCTCTAAAATTATTGGGACTTGTTTGAACTAAAAATTCAATTTTTAGGATTTTACTGACCAGAAGAGGGCAGCAGAGACTCACATTTCACACAGAGTCAAACTATTGTACATGATATTCATTTGATCAAAATCTTTCAAATAACATGTACTGGAAAAAAAAAAAAAATTGGGTAAACGTAAAAAATTTAAGGCAACTTTATGCAGTCAAAATGTTAAGTTCTCTCAACTATTGTTTTAATAATTGTACTAAGTAAAACTAATGTTATGTCAATTTGAATTGTAGTTTGTTCACTAACTGCAAAATGCTTCATTCAGCCAATAAATTCATCATGACAACAACAGATTTCTTGTTCAGCAAATTTTAATTTAGATGCTATATGTTTGTGAAGAAGAACAACTGTGCAACTCATAATGTAATAACTGCACATAATGTAATAAGTATTACATTTTTATTGTAATAAAATGTCAATAATTTACAAAACATAAGAAACACTTGAGCTCATAATAAAAATGTTAATAAAACATAATAAAAAATGTTACATTATGAGAACATTATTACATTTAGAAACTCACCAAAAACATATTTCATATTTCCATTAGCTTTTAAAACAAAAAAAATATTATTATTAAATCGTCTTAAACTACCTGTGAAATGCAACAGATTTAAATATTCATGCAATTATTATTATTAAGTGAGAAATTATTCAGCCCTATGTTCAGTTATTATAATATTGTGGTTTATGTGATTTCCATGTTAAAAAACTGAGTTTGATCATGTATACTATACATTCAGATATATAATGATGGAATAGTTATTAGTAATGTATTTAAAACGATCAAACACCAGTGGGACATTAAGTTCTTGTAATGTCCTTTGAAGTAGTTCTGCACTTCTTTTCAATTCTAAAAATCGACCCAAGGTCCTTTTCCAATCCCTTTCTTCTTTCTCTATATCCCACACAGAATGGGGAATAAAGACATACAGCAACAACTATGTGTGCAGGCACATAGTCTTTCTTTACAAAGTGACATTGCTGACTGATCTGGTATGCATGCAGTGTTTTTAGTCATTTTTGTGGATCCATGTGAATGGAGATCATTTTGACAGAGTTGTCATCTATACATAAAAAAAAAAAAAATATTTTTTTTTTTTAATAGTTGTTGTGTTAACATACCCTAAGGCTAGAGAGAAGTGGTCCACAGCATAGCTTTTCTGAGTTCTCTATTTGTACTCCTCTCACAATTACCTTTATTATTTTGTATGGTGGAAACAGGCGTCCATAGTAATGGACCATATAAAAGGAGGTTAGCTAGCGTGAGTCAAACATGCTGATAAAGCGAACAGCCCGCATACAAAGTGAATAGTTTTAGTTCTGTTCATACTGAAGTTCTGCAGAAGTGAAATGCATAAAGAAAGAGAAAGAAAGAACTTTTTGTGATCTCAGCAGATCAGGTGAAGGATGGCAGCTCATTCCACCAAAGAGGAACAGAGAGGGTGGTGGTTTTGGAAAGTGGGTCTTAATGGAGAACAATGGTGGAGACAAGCATAATTTACACAGTTGTGTAAAAAGAGTCTGAACATTTGCTGGATCATTGATGAGACATGCAGGTTTTGATCAGTGAGTGAAAGCAGGGTGTTGTATGTGTATTGTGAGGTACAAAGGTAACAGACAAACAAAGTAATAGAGAAATAATTAAATGTTCAGTGGCCTGACACCATCAGCTGCTATCACAAACTCTTTGTACACATATATTGCTGTTTCTATTATCTCTTCAGTTATCTATTATTTACCACTGGAGCGGGGAGGACACATTTAAAAAAAAAAAAAAACCCTGTTCATTGGATTTTTTTTTACATTTTTTATAGCTACACACTAAATGTGGTACTTGAGGGACAATCAGCAAAACCATGAAACCATATACCGAAACTTCAGACTAAGTCTGTAAAAGAGCAAGCCAAGCACATTATCTGCTTTTCACTCAGTTTGCAGTTATAAAACAAATGTTTGGCAAAACACAGATTTCCACAGATCATGCTACATTTTGCAAAAACACCACTGTCAGCAGTAAAAATAAACTGTATAACTGTTTAAAATGTACTAGTATTCTTTTTTAATCTGCATGTTAATGTACATTATTTGATTAATTACAGTATGGTTGTTTAGGACATTTCAGCCTCTCAATTGGCTCGCAAACCTATGGATATACTGAACACTCAAGATGCTTTGGCTTCACTTTTTTAAGGACTTGTGTGGCATGCTTGATACAATCCAGTTTGACTTTATTTCTTTCATACAAAACTTCTTAATGAGCTTTAGTGTTTATGTTTTATTGAGAATTAATAATTCTGTGTGTCTACATGATCCTGTCCAAATAATTTATACTTAAGGCCTTAAAAACTCTCACAATATTAAAGCAGGACAGGATGTTATGCAGTAGTGTTTTTGGGCTTCAATTGTTTGAAAATATTAAACCTAAATAATGTCACACAGTTATAACAGCTATAGAAAAACTAAAGTGATAAAGTCAAAACGAAAAGCAAAAGCAAATGTTTACCTCCATAACAGTGACTTCAAATGTTATTATTTTCAATAAAACATTAACATGTAAACCTCAGTTCATTCTTAATAAAAAGCTTTGAAAGAAAGTATTACCCCTGGTTTCACAGACAAGGCTTAATCTAGTCCTAGACTAAAATGCATGTTTGAGATGTTTTAACTGAAAGCAACTTGTACTGACAGATCCATAAAATATGTCACTGCAATTGTTTTGTCTCAAGATGCACACCAGTAATTTTAAATATGTTACCTGGTTTAGGCTAAGCCCTGTATGTGAAACCAGGCCAAAGTGGTTTGTAATTAGTGAAGATGCAGATATCTAGAGAGATCTGTTAGTGTTTAATGTTCTGTTTAGAGACTGACATTTTATAAAGAATGTTGCACAATAATAATTCTGATACCTTTAAAGTAGATATTTTTTTGTAAAACATTTGAAGAAAATTAGAATGTGAATTTGGTTGTTACCTTAATTTTACAGTTTTTGTTTAGCAGATGATTTGCCATTCATTCTTTTTTAAATGATCTTTAACCATTATTTTCATTTATAGTAAACGTTTGGCACCCTGTGCTGCCATGCATTTTCCTGTCTTTTACGTTTATTATTATTATTATTATTTTTTTACAGTGCAATTTTAAGCCTGATTTACACCCCTGAACGATCGGGAGGAGGGTTGTGGCCAGATTCAAGGCTTGTCACAAAATGTTTTTTGTCCGAAACATCCTCTATTATGTGGTGTCATTACAATTATTTAACTGCTTCCAATCACCGTTATGGAGATCAGTGTTTGTTTTAGTTGGGCTTTAGTCTTTTCTCTAGACGCTCCCGATGCTTCTTTAGCTGAAACTTGGCAGCCACAAACATGCCATGAAAATGGAGTATTGAGAAAGAAGATCAACCATATTCTTTTTTTTTCTATTTTGTTTTTCACTGTAAAGCAGAACGTGCGACAGGAGAACCTGCTGTCACATTTGATTTCACAAGTCTCTGTAAGATCTTGTGTCACTGTGAAATCCTTCCTGCAATCAACTGATGTGTGTTCCCGTGGTCTGACTGGATCATCTAGTGCAGGGGTCTCCAAACTTGGTCCTGGAGGGCCACTTTCCTGCAAAGTTTAGCTTCAATTAAACATACCAGATTCAGCTAATCAAGGTCTAATTAGGCATAGAAACGTCCAGGCAGGTGTGAGGTGTTGAGGCAATTTGGAATGAAACTCTACAGGACAGTGGCCCTCCAGTATAGAGTTTGGACAGCCCTACACTGGACGATTTCCAAATTTTATCTGATTTTAAATCTGTGGGAGACCACAGACATAATGACAGTTTCAAACGTTTTTTTGCATTACAATACTCTGTACGCTAGATCAGGGGTCCTTAACTCCGGACCTCAAGATCCACTTTCCTGCAGAGTTTAGCTGAAACCCTGAAAATTAATGATATAATTAAGTGATTAATTAAGGGATGATTAATTATTAATAATGAACATGTGCTGTTAACAAGCAGAATCACTGAACACAAGAACTACAGCTGACTTCAGCCAGTCTTAGAGGAAATTGACGGAAGATAAAAGACATGTAGGGGCGGTTTCCCAGACAGGGTTTAAATTAAGCCAGGAGTAAGCCTTAATCCAGAATAATTAATCATGGCTTAAAAATGGCTTTCTGATAAATGAAAAAAGATCAACCTGTCTGCTTAAAAACAGAAAATGAATGGAAAGGTTGCACAGAGAAATGTTGTATATGTGTTAAATTTAACCTGAAAAAATCCTGTTTTTTTTTCTTGCATGTCAGGGCTCTGCATATTCTTCTTGTTTGGCCTCTTTTAACACACCCAAAGGTGATCAGAAACTCCACCCTCTTACAACCAGGAAGAGACTGACTTATTATTTCTCCTTTCTGTCATACCGACTCTCTTCTGTGTCAACAAAAGCAAAAAGGAATCAGCGATAAAAGAACGATAAAGAAAAAAACATTTAACTACGATTTATGAGAAGTTTGTTTCTGAAACTATATAGCAGTTCTTTTTGATTCTTATGGTTTTTCATTTTTTATACCATTGTTCAGAAAGTAAAAGTAAAGTTTAGATCACTGGAGTTCAAACAGTGAAAATGGCGTCACTTCATGTATCTACAGAAGAACTTTCTTGTCCCGTGTGCTTTGAAATCTTCAAGTCTCCTGTTCTTCTGTCATGTAGTCACAGTTTCTGTAAAGAGTGTCTCCAAAAGTTCTGGAGAGCCATGAAAATTCAGGAGTGTCCTGTTTGCAGGAGAAGATCTTCAAAAGATCATCCTCCATATAATCTTGCATTAAAAAACTTGTGTGAGTCGTTCCTGAAGGAGAGAGATGTGAGGCGTTCATCAGAGTCTGAGGAGATCTGCAGTTTATATAGTGAGAAACTCAAACAGGAGGACAAAAAATCATATAAGGTAAAACAGATTTATTTCTGAGGACTAAATCTTATAAACATAAACAGGAATATCTCAGTACCATTTTGCTGATACTGATTACAAATATGAACTTATAGAAATGGTGTATTTCACTTTCAGTTCCAGAAGCTCCATACTCCACTGAAGTCCTTACAAGAGAAACCTAAACACAAAGAAAACATTAAAGATTTTGAGGAAACCATTCAACACAGCAGGGTGAGGATTGATTATTTTGACCTATAAAAAATAAATCGTGAAGAAACGGTCAATGAAAAGTAAAATATTCTAATTTAAATAAAGTGCAAAAAACTTTAACAGAAATTTCGCAAATTTAATTAGAACAGCTAACCTGATTTGGTTGAAATAATTATTGTTTCTTTATTGGTGACACACACACAGAGTGGTGTTAAAAACTTAAAACAATAATCATTATAATTCAAAACTGACGTGTAATATTTTAAGGGGGAAAGTTATGGGTTGAGTTATATTAAAGAGCCTTTATTGTTACCAGGAATGTTGGTGCACGATTTATAATTTGATTATGATAAATATAAACATTGTCACTTTTTTTTTTTTTTGTTATTGTGTACTGCTTTATATACAGAATAATAATGATCTCATCAAGAAAAGCATCTTAATTGAAAATGGAAATCCTGCTAAATACTGTCTGCAAACAAAGACAGGAAATTTGGATCAATCTGAATATAGAAAAATGACCTATGGAGAGAGAGACAAAAACAAACCCCATAAAATAATTCTGATGGTTGGAGAAACAGGAACAGGAAAAACAACCCTGATCAATGCGATGATCAACTACATGTTGGGTGTTCAGAGAGAAGACAAGGTTTGGTTTGAGATCACAGATGATCAGAGTGACCGAACATCAGCTCACAGTCAGACCTCCATCATCACTGTTTATGGGTTTTATCTACAAGAGAGTCCAATCCATTTAACAATCATCGACACTCCAGGGTATGGAGACACTCGGGGAATCGATCTTGATAAACAGATCGCTGAGAGTTTTCTTAGTTTAAGTAAATCTGCAGAAGGGATTCATGAAGTAGATGCAGTGTGTCTGGTGATTAATGCAACACAGAATCGACCCTCTGTCAGACAAATGTACATATTTGATGCTGTTCAGTCTTTATTTGGAAGAGATATTGCTGAAAACATTGTCCTGCTCTTCACATACTCATCTGGAGCTCGACCTAAAGGTGCCCTGACGGCTGTTAAAGAGGCTAAAATCAAGTGTGTAGAGAATGACAAGAAGAAGCCAGTGTATTTCCTGTTTGACAACTGTCAGTCAAAAGCTGCTGCTGATGATGATGATGAAGATGAGGAATACCATGAACAGAGGCTGAATCAATCATGGAATCGCAGTTTTAGAGGAATGGCAGGATTGTTCAA
Source organism: Megalobrama amblycephala (assembly GCF_018812025.1). Taxonomy (NCBI): domain Eukaryota; kingdom Metazoa; phylum Chordata; class Actinopteri; order Cypriniformes; family Xenocyprididae; genus Megalobrama; species Megalobrama amblycephala. The sequence continues at coordinate 4,193,300 of NC_063058.1, forward strand.
ACTTCTTAATAACATAAAACCAAAATCCTTGCAGATGACGCAAGAAGTGTTGCAACAACGGAAGCAGTTGAAGGCAAATGTCTCCAATCTACAATCACATGTTCAAAAGATGGAACTAAAGCAAAAATGAGCTGAAACAAATTCAAGAAGCTCTGGAGAAGAACAAGAAAGATGTAGAAGAAAATAAGAACTTTGAGTATGAAGTTGAAGTTGTCTATAAAGAGAAGGTTGATATTGATTATTCTCTAGCCAGTGTGGCGATGTGCTGCACCGTCTGTAAGGAGAACTGTCATTATCCAGGATGCTGGTGGGTCAGTGATCTCTCATGGTGTGAAATGATGAAAAATAATCACTGTACAGTGTGCACAAATAAATGCCACTACAGCAAACATGTCAAAGAAGCAAAAATATATGTAACAAAGACAAGGAAGAAGAAGGGAACAAATGAAGAATTAAAGAAGACATACATTGATAAGATTAGAAAAGATGAATCTTTGGTCAAGAAGCTGAAAGAAGAACTGCAGGAATTAGAGACACAGAAAATAAAGCTGGTGAATGAAGCTTTTCACTGTGTGGAAACTCTGCAGATGATCGCACTCAAGAGTGATTCTGTGTTCACACTTCAGCACATTGATTTTCTGATTAAGATGCTGAAGGAAATAAATGAACCTGAAAGAGTTGAAAGACTGGAAAACATCAAGAAGAGAGCAGGAGAATGTGGAGCACTGGGATACATAAACCCCCGGGTTTACAGACAAGGCTTAAACTAGTCTCAGACTGTTTGAGCTGTTTTAACTGAAAGCAACTTGCACTGACAGATTTTAAAATATGCCAGTGCCATTGTTTTGTCTCAAAATGCACACCAGTAATGTTTTCTAATGTTTTTTTTTTTTGTTTGTTTGTTGTTTTTTCCTTGGGAACATTTATAAAAAGCTACTTAAATATCCTAATTGAATTAAGGCCTAATCCAAGCCCTGTCTGTGAAACCGGGCCAAAAATAATTAAATTTCAAGTATTTTTGAACTTTAAATCTGTGGTAACATGATAAGTTTTGCTTGTGCAAAGCATGCTGGATCTTCCACTAAAACCAAATTAAAACTAGGATAAACCAGCATTCTGCCCTCTTTTTTTTTTTTCCTTGTAAATCCCTGTAATTTCTCATTTATAAGTTGTTTTGAATGAAGAGTGTCTCTAAATTAGCAAATGTAAAGTACTATATTGATTATGTTTGTGGCTCTATAGAAACAGTTTGTAAATGTATTACTAAGCACTGCCACCTAGAGGCCATATGAGAAAATGATGAGGATCGTATCCTTCAGGAAATAAAATAAGAGACAATTGTGTAATGATGTATTTTACTATAAACCTGGACTAATCTATGATATTTTTGTGGCTCATGTTTATTGCTTCATTGATTCTTTTTTAAAGATTGCTATAGTTTGTCTTATGAATGAGAATATGCAATGATTTCACTTTTCACAATTTTTATCAATACATTCATTTAATTCATTGGTTTTGAAGCATTTCTTAAAGCTATAACCACACATTCAAATCCACAAAAACAAATGACCATTGAACTTTGTACAATCTTACTGCAAACAGCATCAATTACAGAAAGTATGGTTAATGGAATATAAACACATTTCTGAAAATTCAATTTTCCTTACATCTTCAGTCGACATAAAATGAATGCAGTAGATCATGAAAACTGTAAAAAGAAAATTATTGATTTTTAATTAGTATCTTGTAATGGACAGTTTAAAGACTTGTTGTCATTACAGGTAAAAATTGTCCTGTGAATTTACAGTAAAATACAAAAAAGATGCCAATAATTTACTGTTAATTTTACAGTTATTTCCTATAATCTACATTACAGTATGTTGCTGTAAAAACACCATGCACTCAATTAAAACTCGAGTCAACTAATTTTATTTGCAGAAATTGACTGCTTTAAATTGGCCGACTGCCATTTAAATTCATAAACTAATATATATAACTATATGAGCATATTGTTCACTTGAACTTTTTTTCATTTGAGACTGCTAAAAAAGAATATTACTAAAGTAAAAATAACCAAATTAAACAAAATCATTAAAACTGAAACATCAAGTCAGCTTAAACCTCTTGCAGATAACTGCTAGCAAACAACAGCACATTTGCAAATAAAATTAGCTAAGAGATAGTCTCTGCATCAGCAACTACACAGTTACTGCCTTATAAAGCAACATGCAGCAGAACATCAATGTTTTTCAGCTCATCATTGACTGAAACAGGCTCTAATTTCCCACACAATGGTGACCCACAAAACTCATCAACATCTTGTGCAAAAACACATAAAATACACTCTTAAACCTTGCTGTAGAAAAAAGGCCAAATTCTCACCGTAACCATTTTCCATTAAAATATACTGTAGAAAACAAAGCATTCTGGGTAATATTTGTAATTTTAGACATTCCCACAGGAATATACTGTGAGTTAACGTCGCTCAAAGTCGACACTCAAAGGCTGTGTTCCAAATCACACCCTATACCCTCATTCACTATTCCCTACATTAGCTCACTAATATAGTTCACTTGACAGAGCATGCACTGCAGCATGAATAAATTATGCATCTAAATGGTCCTTTTTATTTCCACCATTGTTGAGATTGATGTGCTGATTTTAGATATCTCTGTGTGTCTAAATAAACCTGAAGGTGTTTTTGTGTATGGTGTTTAAAAATAAACTCTTTTTAGCTGATTGTTGTTGCTGTAGTTTCACACTGGTGATAATGTAAAATATCATTCTGTTAATAATGTAACAATGGATAAAACACAGTATGAATTCAGTGTATCAACAGACTTTGTGATGATTGTGTCTTCACCAACACATAACTAGCACTCAACAATTTTTTTCTCCACAATTCTTTCTACATTAATAAATGTGATGTGCGAAAATAGTTTAAGCAGCCAGAGAAAAAAAACAAAGGTGATGTATAAAAAGTCATGGGTCAAGAGCTCAACTAAAGCAAATGCTGATCTCCTCAATGGTGACATCAAACCAAACATTTTCAACAAAATATCAACATCTAAACTTCTGTTAATTCTCAATAAGATCTTCTGTAGAAACAAAGTTAAACTGGTCAGTGCACTCTAAAAAATGCTGGGTTAAAAACAACCCAAGTTGGGTTGAAAATGGGACAAACCCAGCGATTGGGTTGTTTTAACCCAGCGGTTGGGTTAAATGTTTGCCCAACCTGCTGGGTAGTTTTATTTAAACCAACTATTGTTTAAAAATTGCTATATGGCTAGCTTAAAATGAACCCAAAATAGCTGGGGAAATTAAAAACCAGATGCAATTAGAGACAACAATAATAGACAAAAGGTGAATGTTTATTAATAAGCTTTAATATTTTATTAATATAAATGTAATAGTTTAATAGTTTATTAATATAAATTTATTAATAAGCAATTTAATAAATGTTTATTGTTTAATAATTATTCATTGAACATTAATAAATGTTCATTTCCAACATACTTTGGGTTAATTTTAATTAAGCAGTACAGTAATTTTAAACAATAGTTGAGTTAAATAAAACTACCCAGCAGGTCGGGCAAACATTTAACCCAACCGCTGGGTTTGTCCATTTTCAACCCAACTTGGGTTGTTTTTAACCCAGCATTTGGCTGGAAGACAGTTGTAGTTTCTGCTCGCATTTATTCCGTTCTTGTTCCTCTTTTCAGTGGTTCTGCTTGTTAACAGCAGGTGTTCATTATTAATGCTCAATCATCACTTAAATATTAACTTAATTATCTCAAAAATGATGTGTTGTTTTAACCCAAATTTGGGTCAAATATGGACAAACCCAACCGTTGGGTTAAAAAATGCATTTAAAAATTTAACCCAATGGTTGGGTTTGTCCATTTTTGACCCAAACTTGGGTTGAAACAACCCAGCATTTTTTAGAGTGTAGTAATATGCTCACATTATTAGCATATAATAAGTTTGTAAATTTAAATGGCAGTCAGACAATTTGAGGCAGTTGGTTTCTGCAAATGAAGTGAGGTCACAAGTTTTAATTTAGTGCATATCTTTACAGTAACAAACTGTAGATTGGAGTAAATAACTGTACAATCAACAGTAAATTGCCCAGCAAGGTCTAACAGTGTATATGAGGATATCAACCTGAAGAACCACTAAAAACAAAAACAACATCCATTAATAATACTGATGTTTGAGATGATTTATTTTAGAAGTTTGTGCAAATTAACATCAACTTAAAGTGAGAAATTATTCAGCCCTATGTTCAGTTAATTGTGATATTGTGGTTTATGTTTTCCATGTTTAAAAACTGAGTTTGATTGTGTTTCCTTTACATTCTGATATATAATGATGGAAATGTATAGTTGTTAGTAATGTATTTAAAATGATCAAACACCAATGGGACATTAAGTTCTTGTAATGTCCTTTGTAATGCACTTATTTTCAATTTTAAAAATCGACCCGAGGTCCTTTGCTGCTCCTGCTCTCTATACCTGTCAAATTCTTTGCTGTCTTATCCAATACAGGCACAAAAAAGGCCAAAAACATAACTTTAAAAAAATATATAATATGACAAAAATAGAATAGAAAAAAATCGGAAAACGAATGTAATTGTTTATTGCAAATTGAAAACAATGTACTAATAAACACTGATTGTTTTCTAGGTTTTTCCCAGCTGTTGCATTGGCACATTATCACTGTGTTGTGCAGTTATATCCCAACATCTTTATACAACACTGAGTCTCATTGTCAGTCCTTCACCATATCACAAACATCTCCACAAATGTTTGCGTGAGACGTATGTTGATAAAGTGAACTGCCCTCATGCAAAGTGAATAGTTTCAGTTCTGTTCATTGTTAAATTATTTTGGTCCTGCATGCATATGTAGCGAAACAGATTGTTGTTGTTAGACTTTTACAAAGCAAATTGCTAACATATCAGAGCAGCCATGATGACATGATGATAGAAGAATGGGGAATGAAGACAGACAGCAAAGACTATCAATCAAAGCGTGAAAAGAAGATAAACTGGTCAAGATCAGGAGACTGAGAGAAGGTGAAGGAGATGAGAGAGGAAGAGCAGGTATTACATACTGTGCCCAGGATGAGATTAACATTATTATAATGTATTCATATTTTTAACACTATATGTTATTTGCTAATTAAAGTAGAAACTAAGCTCAATTTAGCCACACAAAGACGTATTAAATATATTGCCACAATAGTATTATTGTATAAATATATCTATGTATTTGTAAATCTGGGCCCTTATTTATCAACAGTGTGTAGAAAAGGTTCTATATTTTGTCCAACGAATGAAATTTAGAATCAGTAAGGGTCAGTATTATCAATAAAATTTTGTTTTTAGTGGTTGTTCAGGTTGATGTCCTCATATAAGAAAACTGTACTTCACTGATACACACTTTAACTCTTTATGAACATGCAGTTAATTTTGTGTCATTAAATATTTTAATTTTTGAAGTTGAAATATTTGATCTTGACCAGAGCAGATTTCTCTTAAGTCTGATATAGCCTACACCAGGGGTAGGCAAGTTCGGTCCTAGAGAGCTGCTGTTCTGCAGAGTTTATCTCCAACCTTAATCAAACACACCTGAACAAACGAATCAAGCTCTTCAGGATTACTAAGTTTATAGAAAGGTAAGGATTTTTTTAGGGTTGGAGCTAAACTCTACAGGACAGCAGCTCTCTAGGAACGAACTTGCCTCTGGCCTACACTATAATGACTTCCTAAAATTACAACACTTAATTCAGTTTTTCCAAGTAACAGAGCAGAAAGGATCCAGGAATCAGCCATTTTATATTATCAAACGTTCATCTCCATGTTATTTGAAAGATTTTGATTAAACAAGCATCATTCACAATAATAAATAACACAAATAAGACTTTGTGTGAAATGTCAGTCTCTGCTGCCCTCTTCTGGTGAGTTAAATCTTTACACAAACTTTTCCATAAAATAAATAAATAAATATCAGGTCCTTGAGTGTGTTCGAGTATTTAATCAGTATCAGCACTGGGTTTTTCACCGTTTATATCACTCCGCTTGTCTGTGTTTGCGCAACTTGCATCATTAAGCCAGTAGGTGGCGACAAGTGACTGTCTTTATGAGTGAGCAATTGAACCATTAATTAAACTGATTAGTCCAAAAAAAATATTGATTTAGTCAAGAAAGAAACAAGTTGCTTGAAAACAATATTTGATGCTCATCCAAATTGCTCCTATGACTCTGGACATATATAAGGGTTGCACTGGCATTTGATTGAAACGTAACATCTATGCAAAATAACCCTTGAAACATTATTTAAGCCCATTCCTGTTTGGAAAATGGGATTGTGTATTGTCGGGTACATAAACTTTCTGCATTTCCATTTTTAGTGTTGATCATTCATTGCAACATTTATCCTGATTCTCATTTTTAAGAATCTGTTATCTGATATTTATTTATTTATTTTATGGAAAAGTTTGTGTAAAGATTTAACTCACCAGAAGAGGGCAGCAGAGACTGACTTTCACACAAAGTCTTATTTGTGTTTTTATTTATTATTGTGAATGATGCTTGTTTAATCAAAATCTTTCAAATAACATGGAGATGAACGTTTGATAATATAAAATGGCTGATTCCTGGATCCTTTCTGCTCTGTTACTTGGAAAAAATGAATTAAGTGTTGTAATTTTAGGAAGTCATTATAGTGTAGGCCAGAGGTAGGCAAGTTCGGTCCTAGAGAGCTGCTGTCCTGTAGAGTTTAGCTCCAACCCTAAAAAAATCCTTACCTTCCTGCTTAGTAATCCTGAAGAGCTTGATTAGCTTGTTCAGGTGTGTTTGATTAAGGTTGGAGATAAACTCTGCAGAACAGCGGCTCTCTAGGACCGAACTTGCCTACCCCTGGTGTAGGCTATATCAGACTTAAGAGAAATCTGCTCTGGTCAAGATCAAATATTTCAACTTCAAAAATTAAAATATTTAATGACACAAAATTAACTGCATGTTCATAAAGAGTTAAAGTGTGTATCAGTGAAGTACAGTTTTCTTATATGAGGACATCAACCTGAAGAACCACTAATAACAAAATTCTATTGATAATACTGACCCTTAATGATGTTTGTGCTGTTGTTTTCCTGCTAAAAATGATGTCACTTCCTGCAGGATGAAGTCATTGCACAACTTAATTTTTCTAAAGGGATTGAAAGATGCAAAGTAAATTAATTAGCAGTTAAAATAATATTCCCAGGAAAACATGTTTTAAATTCTGATTTGAGAAAAAAGTGCAGATTTAAAGTTTCTGCAAATAAAAATTAACATCAACTCAAAGTGAGAAATTATTCAGCCCTATGTTAATATCATTGTGATATTGTGGTTTATGTATGATTTCCATCTTTAAAAACTGAGTTTGATCATATATCCTATTACATACAGATATATGGCATGCAGCAACTGTGCATGTTTACACAATTGCTTTTTAAATTTATATTGGCAATGCAGATAAAAGAAATACTGTCGAATTAAAAACATTGACTGACCAGAAGAGGGCAGCAGAGGCTGGTATTTCACACAGAGTCAAACTACTGTTAATGATGGTTCTATTCATTTGATCAAAATCCTTGAAATAACATGGAGATTATATTTTTGCTCATTCCTGAATCTCTGTAACTTGGAAAAAATTAAATAAGTTTGTATTGTAGTTTTAAGTCTTTACATTATTAGACTTCACACAAATCTGCTATAGTTAAGGTCAGACATTCTAACTTCATTAGACCTAATTATTTAATGCACGTGTAATGCACATAATTAATAAACTGGGTGTTCATAAAGAGAGTGAGTCTCAGTGAAGTACAGTTACATGAGGACATCAATCTGAAGAACCACTAAAATGTAAAAAAAAAAAAAAAAAAAAAAAAACCACCCAATGATAACACTGATCCTTACTGATGTTTGTGCTGTTGTTTCCCCGAAAAAAAGAAGATGAAAATGGATTGAAGAATAAAGTGCATTAATTACCAGTTAAAATGATATTTGAAATGACATTTTTATTTAAGAAAGAAAAAGCATTTAAATAGTCATACTTTATTTTAGAAGTTTGTGCAGCTAAAACTTATCAGCTCAAAGTGAGAAATTATTCAGCCCTATGTTCAGTTCATTGTGGTTTATGTATGATTTCCATCTTTAAAAACTGAGTTTGATCATGTATCCTATTACATTCAGATATATAATAATGGAAATATAAAGTATAGTTAAAACAATCCAAAACCAGTGGCACGTAAAGTTCATGTAATGTCATGTAAAAGTAGTTCTGCACTTCTTTTCTATTCTGAAAATTGTAAAACGCATGATGTCTTTGTTTAATCTGGCGTCTCATCATTGACAACTGCAGCCATCCAATCACATTCCCACATATAGAACCGTTGAGTCCCGCTGAGCCAATGATTGTGCGATTAACACCGACACGTCCCGCCTCTCAGGGCGGGCTCAACCAATCCAGCGCGCTCATTCTTGCATAATTAACGCAGGCTTGCAGTGGGCAGTGACGCAGAGTCTGAGACTTTCCTCGTAATTTATCAAAAATATCGCTTTATTCGCCGGAACGGAGTAATTACTTTATTCCCATTCAAGCTTCTCAACTCTGTAACGCAGTGCCGGATCAAATCCATGTGATTTCGTTTGTTCCAGACAGGACAAGCCCTCTTACATGTGGATATTGATGTGGTAGGGAATAAATAAAGATGCCGCAGCCGAAATCGCGCAAGATCGCCGTCCTGGGCTACAGATCCGTCGGTAAGTGTCTCGCGCGGCCCGCGTGCACTGCGTAACATCTGCTTTGTGTTTTGTGTATCGTTTGCATCATCTTTTGATATTTCCCCGCATGCATGAGATTCGTGCGTGCTCTCGTGAGCTGAATGTCACCCCATGCGCGTGCTGCATCCGCATGCATTGAAGCACGAGCTGAAGAAAGCATGCTTTGTGACATGTAACAGAATATTACACACCCTACACACTCGTGCATCTAATCCCAAACTTAATTCGCATTGTCTTCATGATTAACGCAGTGTGAATGCTGTTCTGCAGATGCATGCAGGCCTCAGTTCAGTGTCAAAGTGATTCTACTGCATTATTATAGTTCATGCATTTTCATTCTTCATATCATGAATACATATGTCAGCACATTACAGAGGCCTGTATTCATTTATAGTAGCTTCATGCCAAATAACACCAAATATATCTCTCAGATCTCATTTGAATTGATGATAAGATTAAAAATGAGATGTTTTGCAGTATCCGATCTGAATTGAATGTGAACTCTCTATTGTTGAATCGAATTGTAAGTAATTATATGAGTTCAGAAGACTTATTTTGTCCATTTTAGAGCTTGACATTGATGATGATGTACTGATGCTCATGGATCTGTGCTGTGAGTGACTCCAAATGTCAAACTGATTCTTCCCACTTGAGTTGGATCGTGATCTGGTCGATTTTGAGTCAATGGTCATTTAGAGCAGATTTATTCTCTCTGCAGTAAAACGTTTACACCGAACACGTGTGTGCTGATGTGTGTGATGATTCCTTGCAGATCACAGTTGAGAGAACATGCGAACATCACATCAGGACACACTCGAGTTGACTCCAGCCTTTGGGAACAGTTCCTGTCATACAGTCATGCTGGTTTCATGAAATCATGATCAAATCTTAGCATGAATTCTTTGTGTTCACTGCACTCATTTTTACTAATAAATTAGTGATTAAACAAAAAGATGAGGCTGAAATTAAAATTTGATAATAAAATTTGGGTAATTGAACTCTTAATGCTGTTCAGGATGTCATTTTCTCAGGTTAAATTTACAGTTGTTGTAAAGTTCCCGATATTTCAACTGAAACAAATTAACATCATTTTTGTTTGGAGAAGTGCTAATTGAACTGTGTTTTTTTTTTTTTTTTTCCTGGCTGAAAATTTTTGGTTGCCAGAATTTTGGTGCATTATCCATTCATCCATCCATCCATCCATCTGTCCACTTATCCATCCATCCCTCCACTTATCCATCCACTCATCCATCCATCAATTCATCCACTATCCATCCTCCCATCTTTCCATCCATCCCTCCATCCACTCATCCATCTACCATCTATCCACCGATCTATTCACCCATCCATTCATCCATACAGGTCCTTCTCAAAAAATTAGCATATTGTGATAAAGTTCATTATTTTCCATAATGTAATGATAAAAATTAAACTTTCATATATTTTAGATTCATTGCACACCAACTGAAATATTTCAGGTCTTTTATTGTTTTAATACTGATGATTTTGGCATACAGCTCATGAAAACCCCAAATTCCTATCTCAAAAAATTAGCATATTTCATCCGACCAATAAAAGAAAAGTGTTTTTAATACAAAAAAAAAGTCAACCTTCAAATAATTATGTTCAGTTATGCACTCAATACTTGGTCGGGAATCCTTTTGCAGAAATGACTGCTTCAATGCGGCGTTGCATGGAGGCAATCAGCCTGTGGCACTGCTGAGGTGTGATGGAGGCCCAGGATGCTTCGATAGCGGCCTTAAGCTCATCCAGAGTGTTGGGTCTTGCTTTCTCTTCACAATATCCCACAGATTCTCTATGGGGTTCAGGTCAGGAGAGTTGGCAGGCCAATTGAGCACAGTAATACCATGGTCAGTAAACCATTTACCAGTGGTTTTGGCACTGTGAGCAGGTGCCAGGTCGTGCTGAAAAACGAAATCTTCATCTCCACAAAGCTTTTCAGCAGATGGAAGCATGAAGTGCTTCAAAATCTCCTGATAGCTAGCTGCATTGACCCTGCCCTTGATAAAACACAGTGGACCAACACCAGCAGCTGACATGGCACCCCAGACCATCACTGACTGTGGGTACTTGACACTGGACTTCAGGCATTTTGGCATTTCCTTCTCCCCAGTCTTCCTCCAGACTCTGGCACCTTGATTTCCGAATGACATGCAAAATTTGCTTTTATCCGAAAAAAGTACTTTGGACCACTGAGCAACAGTCCAGTGCTGCTTCTCTGTAGCCCAGGTCAGGCGCTTCTGCCGCTGTTTCTGGTTCAAAAGTGGCTTGACCTGGGGAATGCGGCACCTGTAGCCCATTTCCTGCACACGCCTGTGCACGGTGGCTCTGGAGGTTTCTACTCCAGACTCAGTCCACTGCTTCCGCAGGTCCCCCAAGGTCTGGAATCGGTCCTTCTCCACAATCTTCCTCAGGGTCCGGTCACCTCTTCTCGTTGTGCAGCGTTTTTTGCCACACTTTTTCCTTCCCACAGACTTCCCACTGAGGTGCCTTGATACAGCACTCTGGGAACAGCCTATTCGTTCAGAAATTTCTTTCTGTGTCTTACCCTCTCGCTTGAGGGTGTCAATGATGGCCTTCTGGACAGCAGTCAGGTCAGCAGTCTTACCCATGATTGCGGTTTTGAGTAATGAACCAGGCTGGGAGTTTTTAAAAGCCTCAGGAATCTTTTGCAGGTGTTTAGAGTTAATTAGTTGATTCAGATGATTAGGTTAATAGCTCGTTTAGAGAACCTTTTCATGATATGCTAATTTTTTGAGATAGGAATTTTGGGTTTTCATGAGCTGTATGCCAAAATCATCAGTATTAAAACAATAAAAGACCTGAAATATTTCAGTTGGTGTGCAATGAATCTAAAATATATGAAAGTTTAATTTTTATCATTACATTATGGAAAATAATGAACTTTATCACAATATGCTAATTTTTTGAGAAGGACCTGTACATCCGTCCACTCATCCATCCATCAATTCATCCACATCAATCCACCCATTATCCACCCATCTATCCATCCATTCATTATCAATCTATCCAGCCATCCATACATCCACTTATCCATCCACCCATCAATTCATCCACCATACATCCATCCACTCATCCATCCATCAATTCATCCATCCACTCATTATCCACCCATCTATCCACCCACCCATTCATCCATACAACCATCCACTCATCTGTCCACTCATCCATCCATCCATCCATCCATCAATTCATCCACATCAATCCACCCATTATCCACCCATCTATCCATCCATTCATTATCAATCTATCCAGCCATCCGTACATCCACTCATCCACCCACCCATCAATTCATCCATACATCCGTCCACTCATCCATCCATCAATTCATCCATCCTCCCATTATCCCCCCATCCATTCATTCATCCATACATCTATTATCCATCTATCCATCCATCCATTGTTCATTTATCCATTCATCCATCCATCCATCCACCCACCCATTATCCATTTACCAACCCATTTATCCATCCATCCATCCATCTCCACAACTTCTGACAACTTCACAACATCTTATTATGTAGCTCTTAATTGGTCCTGTATTGGAAATGTTTAATGAAAGAATGCAGGACGAATAAATGTATGTTTCGTGTCTGATGATGTAATGAAGCTGTCAGCTCTCATCAGGTTCATTTCTGGCCTCAGTATGGCAGATGCATGTGAACTTTAGATTACATGACGTATATTTTGACCTCCAGTTTTAATTCGATTCAGCCGTCAGTTCTGTGTTCGTCAGTTCTGGTTTTCAGCTCTCTATATGGCAGTGCCGTAACCTTCACTAGTCAATAATAATGAAAACCTTCAAGTTTAATTCTAAAGATGCTCTCAAGTCTGTGCAGTTCGATTAAACCAGCCATAAGCTCTCTTTTTTTGTGATTTCCAAAAACAATTGAATTTCTTTTCAAGTAGAAAGCCTTTAAATCCGTCTCATGTAGGAATTGTACAGGATTCCTGCTCTCATTACAGATATAAGCGCTTCGCGTCGGAGGCCTGATTGTGGAGGATCTCTGCGTGTCCACTTCACTGGTCACTGACTAAACGCCGTCCGCCCACATCTGGGCTTTGTTTGCGGGGTCACGAGCCGGCCGATCGGAACTATATGTTCCTGATGCGTTTGCTCCTGTTTCAGTGTCTATTTATAGAACTGATGAGGAAGGATGCTTGAAATCCGATGCGCTTCCATTAAAATGGAGGGATTCAGGGCTGCTGCTCTCTAATGGATTTAACATGGAGAAATGCTTGAAATGAACAACTGAAAAGTGACAGATGGAATAGATGTTGCCTTTTATAGACTGTTTGTTTAAAAGTTAATTCATATTCCTGGTCTTATTGTGAATGATTCAGAAGTGACGATATTATAATGAAAATAAATGTTTCTGTTGATGTCATCCATCGCTTAAGGATGACATAAGGATAAATCTTGAAGGACTTATTTTGTTAGATTGCATTTTCATTTTTGGGTGAAGTAAATTTAATTATTTTAAATTATTATTAACACATTAAATATTTTGAATTATTCACATGTGTTAACATTGACAGCCCTAATTTAAATACAACAATTCATTCGTAAATATATTGATAAAAGTCATAACTCCTAATATGGTGGCTGTAGCCCCGCCTTTCTTTTTAAAGAGCCAACCACCTTAATCGTCAGTTTGTTACTTTAGAATGTTAGAGGCTGTTATTTTGTATCATGTGAGCTGAAGACACACAGTTGCTACAATTGTTACATTTTTATTTCTGATTTGGAATCTTATCTAACTGTAACATTGACAAACTTGTTACATTTTTGGAGGCTTTGCCTTTGGTATTTCCCCATTAGCCGACTTGTATAAAAAGACTTTAGGAACACCCGCTTTTTAAAGTCCATTGGATAAAATAATTTTTTCTTTCTTTTCATTGAAGATTCTCCTGTTGCATCTCTAGTCAGAACATGTTTGGGCGTTCCGTGTGAATGATCAAACACGCTTCTGTCCTTCAAAGAGCTGCACTTCCATTCCGGAATGTCCCGATGTTCCTGTGGGCTTTTCCCTGTGAATGAGAGCTCGCATTAACAAATGCTGGATGCAGAGAGGAACTCTGCGTTGTTATAGCAACAGGCTGCAGGGCAAATCTGCCCACACACTCATTCTGTGTGTGTGTGTGTGTGAATGTCCTGCGTTACTACCACTATGGCAGTTTCATCACAAACGCTCTTTTGAATGGGAGTGTGTTTAATCACAGAGACAATCACATGATAGCGTCACATTTCACCCCAAAATCATAAATAATATTTTGCATATAGAAACAGAAGCTTGTTGAGATGTTTGACATTTTCTTGATCTACTGTATTAAGATATGTGTTTGTGAGATATGAATAGTTTCATTTGGCATTATGATAATGATTTCTGCATGATTGTGTAAATCTCTTCAGCATGAATCTAACATGCATTTTACTATACATGTGTCCTGTGAGCTGGTCATGCATTACATAACTGAAGAAAACTACGCTGTACATGTATGTTATGTGTTAATGCATGTTATTAATGTGAAGTTCGAATGTACAGATCATCTTTCACGCTCTCTGACTTTGTGTTTCTGTGTTTCAGGGAAATCTTCCTTGACAATACAGTTTGTGGAAGGCCAGTTTGTCGACTCCTACGACCCTACTATTGAAAACAGTAAGTCAATCAAATCACAAACGACTGCATAGTAATAATAATGTAGGGTTGGGAATTGAAATTCAATCTGTGAAGTGATGAATGACCGTAGATGATGGTATTCTGTATATAAAACACACATGTTGATTGATTTGGACTAAAACTATGATTTACTGTTTATGACTTGTTGCATCTGGTCTAGTTTGGAGATGGTGTTTGTCTGTGAGCTTGTTAGTAAACTGAATGTATTGACCGTATGTTGACCTCCTGTCCTGCGCGTGTGTGTGAGTAAGTAAGTAAACACTGTTTTTCTTCATTCTCCTCATCTGGCTGTATGACAGAGAGCTGTTGGCAGGAAGATGTAAACTCTGGAGGAAAGCCATGTGTATGTGTGTCATGTTTTGTTGTGCGGTATAGATGCAGATGCATGTGACTCCAGCAGCATCAGCGTTTTTGCTGCTGATCGCAGACGCAGTGGAGATGTGGTCAGCACAGACCAGCATGAGCTGCTTCTGCTCTCGGTCACCGTGACTTTGAAGAGCCGCTTTAAGTAGACCAGATGTCGTCTTATTAGATTATGATGAGATATTTTTAAAGGGGTGGTTCATAATGCAGGTGTGGAACAGTAGTTTGAGTGTACTCACGGAGGCGGGGCTTGATTTGTATGGGTGTGGCTTTCACAGAGATGACTCCACCCCCACAGTATTATTTGCTTATGTTTATAAGGGTCTGTAACACATTTAAAAGTGTTTTACACTTAAATTTTTAAAGATATTAATATTTGTATACTATTTCAACATTGATAATAATCATAAATGTTTGTTGAGCAGCAAATCATCATATTAGAATGATTTCTGAAGCATCATCTGACACTGAAGACTGGAGTAATGATGCTGAAAATTCAGCTTTGATCACAGAAATAAATTATATTTTACTAGATATTCACATAGAAAACAGTTATTTTAAATTGTAAAATTATTTTAGATTTTTACTGCATTTTTGAGTAAATAAATGCAACACTTTTTTTCAAAACATTAAAAAAATCTTACCAACGTTTGAACAGTAGTTTATGTATGTTTAGAAGGTTTGTGTGTGATTAATGTTGGAGTATTGATTGTATCTGCTGATGTCTGCAAACATCTGATATTTTATTTCTTTCCGCAGCGTTTACGAAAATGATCACAGTGAACGGTCAGGAGTATCACCTGCAGCTAGTCGACACAGCTGGACAGGTGAGAGCCGCTTTACTCACACACGACTAACTAAACCAGTCCAGTTCAGTACAACAATACCAGAAAAACATAAACGAAAATTAAAAAATGTTGCCTTGGCAATTAATAAAATATGTTTCGTTTGAAGTACTACAATAAAGCTAAATAGAACTATGCTAAATTACTAATATTATTTAAACAAATTAAAATGAAAATATAAAAATAAAAGCCTATTCAAAATATTAATAAATACTATAATAGCATATAAATATACACTTCAACATCATGTCATGAATCATCATTTATTTTTTTTAATGCATCATCTCTGAAGTGTGTTTTGATTTTCCATCTTTCAGGACGAATACTCAATTTTCCCTCAGACCTACTCCATAGACATCAACGGTTACATTCTGGTGTATTCAGTCACATCAAATAAAAGGTAAGAGCGCAGATGGTTCTTAATCTCCACTGAGATGAACATCTTTGGGACTGATTCCTAAAGGATGTGTCTTTGCTTAAAGGGACCATACGTAATTTCATTTTCATGTATTAATCACTTTTTATTGCCAATATGTGAACAGCTTTGATCAAAACTTCCCCGAATTCCTAGGTTGTCTATGAAAGCCTGTAGAGACTGATTTTTGCTGGGAAAATCTAAAGGATGTGATATTTTACACTCACTCCCAAGAGCCTCTCTTCTGTTCATTGACATGAAATGAATTCTTATAATGTTCAGGATAATGCCGAAAGAGTCATTCTGTACTGTAATGCCAATATTTTCATCTTTATCTTCATCTCCGGATGTTTGATGATGTCTTAAATTATAATGTCAGCCTGTGTTACACCCTTTAACCAGTTATAAAATACAACCATCCAGATTTAACACTATTAGTAGTGCTGCATGATTAGTCTGAAGAAAAAAAATATCAGTTTGCAAAGTTTACAATTCAATTAAATATATGCGTTGCATGGTTCGTTGAGTGAAGAGAAATAAAACCTTTTGTTAATGGGAAATGTAATATAAAAGTTTTCCTGTAAAGTAGAAATTTATCATAAATAAATATTGAGTCTGAATCAAATAATTGAGTCTGAATCAAATCCATTTAAATTAAATAATAATTAAAAGCCAAATACAGTCACACTGAATTTCAAATCGGAGTTTTTGAAAAGCTGCTGTTGTTCTTTTATGCTAACAAGTTGCTACAGTATATGAACTAGCATACAATGGTTGTCTGATTTGTTGAGCATGTAAACACATATTAGTCACAGTTTTTTTTTTTTTTTTTTTTGTTTTTTTTTTTGTTTGTCTCTTCAAGTCAATAAAACGCATTAAATACATTCTAAAAACCCATAGGAAAATCCTGAGGGAAATCTTGAAAATTCTAATTCTCTTCATGACTAGCTGCAAACTCTTCAGATTAATTCAATAAATTCATTTATTTGTACATTTATTTAACAGACAATTATCCCGTTCATGGCCACCTTTATACACATTGATTTTTGAAGCTGTTTATGAGGAAATGTTGCAGGAAATGTTACCATTAAACAATTAATATTTTGAATCGTGAAGATGTTTGCAGTAAATTTGCTTCAGTGATCTCATGCATGAATAGTTTTTGTTCAGCCCTGCAGTCTGTTGTATAACTGTGAGTCTCTTGCACAGTAATAAACAGCTGTGTCTTCAGTCTTCAGGCTTTTCACCTCTAAATACAGCATGTTTTTGCTGGTGTCTTTTGTGATGGAGAACTGGCCTTGAAGAGACTGAGCATAATATGCAGTTGTGCCAGTGTCTATAAACCCAATCCACTCCAGTCCTCTCCCTGGTTTCTGACGGATCCAGTGCATCCAGTAGCTGCTCATTGAGATTCCAGACACACTGCAGGACAGAGTGACTGATTCTCCTGGTCTTTTCACCACAGAATCTGAGGAGGTCAAAGACTGACCTCTAACAGCTGAAAGATAAAGAAAATTAACATTAGTTTAGTTAGAACAGTACACCTTTAACTGAGAAGAATTTGAGTGTTTCTCACATGAAATAATCAACAGCAGAACTCCATACAGTAGCATTTCCATTATCACCCCAAAACTGTAAAATATTAATGATATTCAGTTGCACTGCAGCTGCAGGACACAAACACTGACTGAGAATTTGGTTTTATAGCAAGTACTTTTAGAGTTTGTGTTACACTGACCCTCCCTAAATCATGTAATTTGCATACAAAGGCAAAACTGTGGTAAAACTGAACTGAGAAAATGGATTCAAATAATCTTGACTGAAGTCTGATTGATTTTGATACAATATTATTTCATTTTCTTTGAATCTGAATCATTTTTAGGAAGCTTGCTGACATACGGGCCAAAGACGAAGACGACACCATTTTGGTGTCCACATCAAATTAAATTTACAAAAGTCGTAAACGTAAAACGTAAAAATACTTGCGTATTAACAGCAATAAAATGTAAATCATTTACATATCCAAGTGTAAATGTGAATTCCCATGTATTAATATTAAAATCGTGACATTAATGTTTTAAATCTGTTGTATTCAATTGTCATCAATACATGTTTTAGTTGCATTTATTAAATGCAGTTTCAGCACCTCTCTAAACGCACAAAAAATGTGCGTTTTGTGTCTTTGAAAGTTACATATTAATACCTACGTATAAACAATGAGACCAGACATATTATACGCTGCAGCTACATTGGAGAAGCGGTTTGGAAAATGGATGTATGAATGATTCCGCTGCGGTGCGCCATCTTTTGGCGAGATGCAGTAATTCATTTAGCACGACCCTCATAGTGCAGTTAGGGTGTTCTCTAGCCGTTGAGTGTACATTGGTTGAACACTCATTATTGCGGTGCATTATGGGATTGATTGAGTTCTACTATGGTTTCGAACACCATACAAATGGATGTCCCCTTAAATAGTCCCCTATTTAAGGGTATAGGGGGTTATTTCGGACACAGCCCTAGTTTCCTAGTGTGTGCCTGTATTTACTCTAGCAACCTATTGTGTCCATTCTTATGTCTATTAATGTGTCTTTGGTTAGTGTGTTTCTCTCCTGCATTTTATATTCTCCTGTTATCCTGAGTGTTTGTTGTTTTGATTTATTATTAAAGTTTACTGCTGCATCTAGATCCTGCCTCAACTCTCCTTGATGCAACCACACATAGAATAATAACGTTTAATAGAGAGCTGTTTATATGGTTGTTTTCAGATTTTGTGCTGTACTGTAGTTCATTCTTCATTTTATTCATCTGCAGATACATCTGTTTCTTGCTGTTGTCTCTGGAGTTGGTGAACCGTCCCTGAACAGACTGAGAGTAGTATATATAACTACTGCCAGATGAGATGTATGCCAGCCACTCCAGACCTCCTCCTGCTGCCTGTCTGATCCAAGCCAAGTTCTGGTCACTGCTAAATCCAGAGGCTGTACAGGTAAGTCTGTGAGATCCTCCAGGTTTAATGACCGCTGACTCAGACTCAGTCAGTGTCTGACACCAACAGACTGAAAAATGAACAGTTCAACATTAACATTTACAACAGTACACATGAATAAGTCTGATTGTCAACAGGTTTTCAAAAGCTCTTCTTACATTCTGTGAGAGCAAACATGATAAAATTATATATTCTTGCATTGTTTTGATAAAAAAAGATTACATCCATATGTCATCTAAAACACAGAGACATACAAACATACATTGTAAAGTTAACAAGACGTAAAGATCACTTTTTTTCTGCATTAGATCAGTATTGTGGTATGCCTATAATGCTTTACGTTCATTTAGAAAGAACTCCATGAAGAAGTGTGTTAAAGGTCCCGTTCTTCGTGATCCCATGTTTCAAACTTTAGTTAGTGTGTAATGTTGTTGTTAGAGTATAAATAAAATCTGTAAAATTTTAAAGCTCAAAGTTCAATGCCAAGCGAGATATTTTATTTAACAGAAGTCGCCTACATCGAACGGCCAGTTTGGACTACATCCCTCTACTTCCTTCTTTAATGACGTCACTAAAACAGTTTTTTGACTAACCTCCGCCCACAGGAATACACAAGAGTTGCGTTTGTAGAGTGTGTTTGTCGCCATGTCGTCGAAACGCTGTTATTTTCATCCCGCAGTCCAATCACCGGGTCTGATTCCGGCTTAAATTGATAGGGTAAAATTAAAGACATGTTTACAATAACACTGAGCGCGTGCATCTCCACGTTATGGTAAGAGGCGTGACCTTTCCGGGCAAGGAGCGCTCAGAGCTGTCGAATCACAACACAGGAACCGCTGGCACAATCAGAACTCGTTATGTATTTCTGAAGGAGGGACTTCATAGAACAAGGAAGTCATCAGCCTGTTTTTATGACAGTGGAAACAGCGGTATACAGATAAGTAAATTATGTGAAAAATACTGTGTTTTTTTACACGCGAAACATGAACACATTATATTGCACACTATAAACACAATCAAAGCTTCAAAAAAACACGGAAAACGGGACCTTTAAAGATTTAAATCACTATTTATAATGTAGCTTGTTGACTTTCAGGGAAGTGTACTGAAAAATGCTCTTGGGCCGTCAGAGATCACACAAATAGTTTTTGTTCAGCCCTGCAGTCTGTTGTGTAACTGTGACTCTCTTGCACAGTAATAAACAGCTGTGTCTTCAGTCTTCAGGCTTTTCACCTCTAAATACAGCATGTTTTTGCTGGTGTCTTTTGTGATGGAGAACTGTCCCTGTAGAGACTGAGCAATATATACACTTGAGCCATGTATACGCCCAATCCACTCCAGTCCTCTCCCTGGTTTCTGACGGATCCAGTGCATCCAGTAACTGCTCATTGAGAATCCAGACACACTGCAGGACAGAGTTACTGATTCTCCTGGTCTTTTCACCACAGAATCTGAGGAGGTCAAAGACTGACCACTAACAGCTGAAAAACAGAGAAAATTAATGTTAGATGAATTAGAAAAATGAAATAATAATAATAATCCACTACAAATCAGATTTTCTCACATGCACTAATCATCAGGGGCTGCATTCACGAAACATCTTAAGGCTAAAAGCTCCTAACTTGCCGATTTAGGAGAAACTCTTAAAAAATAATGGACGTGTCAGTCCTAATTTTAGGAGTCCTACAGTATTTCACAGAGAGTATTTCACTAAGCATTTTAGCACCTAAAACTAGCTCCTAAATCTGTGAAACGTTAGGAATAGTCAAAAGGACTCCCAAATCACTAAGACCAAATCACAAACAGTCCTAATCCACCCAAAGACACTGAACACCATTGAGGGAATAGCTGAGAGTGAGGAGCGGGGTGGCGGAGGGATGCAGAAAACTGTTGAAGTAATAGGCTAGTCGGCTCTCGTCTATGTATATATTCCTCCTCTCGAGCTGATTAGAAAGACCATTTGAATGTGTTCCTCCCAAACATTGTTCATAAAACATAATTTGTTGCTTGCATTTTGCATTCTCTTGAGAGGCAGACTTCCAAAAGGTGATCCACAATTAACTGTATAAAGACTACATTTTAAAACCTTTATTTGAACATAATGTAAGACTTGATTTTCCTGCTCAGACAAAAACTGAGATCAAGCATCCTGCAATAAAGCAATAAAACTTATCTGGAGAGAATAGCATAGGACAACGCCTTGCCTTCACATCTATTCACATTTCACATTTATTATTTCTGAATTGGCTTTAAATGGCTTTAAATGTTGTGTAATTGGCACGATACACTTTTACCTGACAAATAAATTGTTATATTTGATTTACTCTGGATTCTCCTGATATCATTATTACCAGTAAATTATGGGAGGCTAATGCTATCGTAAATCTGTGTCCAAGGTAGAACAAACTGAAGGCCCATGAATGAAGGAGCAATAATAGGCACTTCATCTGAAGACCTTTTGATTTCTGTTTTACCCCTGATTTAGCAAGTTGTATGGAAGTGGCTAAATGAAAGGTATTAGCCAACTTATTACACCCTCTGACGAAGATCAGACTGGCGAGTTTATGTCCATGAGTTTACCGCAAAATCCCAGGGCGAGTTTCTGTGTGCAGCATCGGGTCCCTGATGAAGGAATAATTGAAATATGGGATACCCAGAATCATCAAAAATCTAAATTAATGCATAACTAATGATTTCTAATTGGAAACACAACCTAAGACTAATAATCATTTGAAATTGGAGTCAGATTAAACGAGTGAAATTAAGTGAACTTCACAGAGGCACTGAAAAGACATACACGCGTTAACATTCGCCCAGGCCGTCGGATTCCGTTTTTGGGCCGATGGGGGGTTCCTTACAATGACAACATTTTTATTAAAAAATATTTATATGAATAGGGCAACGTTTGTATTTTAAAACTTTTATTTTAATATGGACACCTCATTCTACAATATTTCTATGATTAAATCGCTGACTTCTCCCCCATCAGCCAATCACTGTGTGTATACTCCATAGCAACGAGGTCAACTCTGCCCTTACTCTTAGTTTTAAGAGAAAACTCTGGTCCCACTTTATATTAAGTGGCCTTTAACTACTATGTACTTACATCACAAAATAAGTACAATGTACTTATTGGGTTCATATTGAATTGCAAAACACTTTTGCTGCTATTGAGGTGGGATACGGGTAAGGTTAGGGGAAGCTTTGGTGGTATGGTTAGGTTTAAGGGTGGGGGTAAGGTGTAAGGGATGGGTCAACAGTGTAATTATAAATGTAATTACAGAAATTAATTACAGATGTAATTACATGCAGGTATTTTTAAAATATAAGTACAATGTAAAAACATGTATGTACACAATAAGCATTGTATACAAATGATTAATTTAAATGTAAGTACATAGTAGTTAAGGCCACTTAATATAAAGTGGGTCCAAAACTCTTAGCTAAGAACTGCTATTTAGGAGAACTCTTAGTGCTAAGATAAAATGTTTTGTGAATATGGCCCCAAGAGTCCATACAGCAGCATCTCCATTACAACAACAAAACTCAAACTAAAAGGCAGTAAAACAGTTATAGGTTACACTACAGCTGTTTTAGTCACTGGACACATGCACTGACTGAAATTTCAGCTTATAACTCAATCTTTCAGGAGTCTGGGAGACGCTGACTCTTCCCACAAGATCATTTGCATATTTAGAGGTTTGTAGACTTACACTGTAGTTTAAAAGGTCATGAAACCCCCCTGTTTTACCCTGGTCGTTCATACCTCAAAGCTCAAAAACTCTGTTAAAATGGCCGTGTAATGCTCTGGAAAAGTGGGAGTGCAGAGAGGGGGAAGAGGGGAGAGAACAACCAATGAAGCACAGACATAGAGCACATTCATTATACAGAATAATGAATATTAATATATGAGCACGGAGAAAATAACAACAAACTCCCAAGCACAAGGGAGAAATGCGAAAGAATATTTAAAAGGGCTAATAATAGGCTACTTTGATTACGTTTACGAGCAGTCTTATGATAAACAACGCTTAGTTTAATACAGAAAGAATAAAGACACAGTCCATTTTTCTTTGAATTTTCGATCTAAATCAGTCTTTTGTCTATCAGAACAATTGTGTCATCACGTAAACATACACCACTGTATCAGTGTCCAGTGTGCACATATAATTCATTTGAAGAAGACTTGATGAAATGTGTGCATACACCGTGCTGGTTCATGACTGGTGCAGGAGAATGTGAAATATGTCTATAAAAACTTTAAACACGGATACTTTATTCTGTATATGAGCTAGGATCCACGTGGCTAATGTTGTTAAACACAATGCGAAGCTCCGATCTGAAACCGATCATATGCGTGCTCCGTGTGTAGGCTATATCATAACAATTGTATTTTTGATGTGCTCATATTCAAACTCCAGTTCTGACCGCATCGAGGGCAAAATACAACAACACTCATGTGCTTGCTGTGCTGGGGGAAACATAGGCCTACATACGGCAGAGGTGAACGTTCAGCACTTTTTTGAATGCTCTGCTGTAATGCGATCTCATGAAAACATATTTTCCATTTGTGCTGGTAGATTACAGCAAAACAATCTACATGCACCTAAACTTCTGCTCTGGTTGCGTCGCAGGAAAACACATTGTGTTGTAGCACTGAGGAAACGAGCACCAACGATATGTCTCTGAATGACAAGAGACTGAGGCGGGAGTAGTGATACTTCCTCATGCATAAGACCGCAATTATAATCTTATACATACTACAGCGCAGTGATTGGATTGAATGATCTTTAAGTCATGAATAAATGCAGAAACTGTTGATGTCAGCACGTTCGACCAGACCATACTTGGAGCCAATCAGCACTCCGGATCTTGCCGGTAGTACACGATGACGTCAGATTTTGTGACGTTGCTCCCACTTTGCTTTTCAAACCGGAAGACATAAATTGCTCTGAAAAATGCAAAAATAACTAATTTCAATGAATGAGTACCTTTTGTGTTTTCAGTGATGTGCAGCCTATTCACATCTGTTCACAGCTCAAAAAATGTGTTCTGGGGTTTCATGACACTTTAATGCAGTAATCTGAACTTTATTACAGCAGTAGTACAGTAGGACTTTGTTTTGTAATTTATTTATGGTGTATTATTTGGTATTGTGTCATTGTTTCTGAAATGCAACCAGATCACCAAGTCTGGCATGGGTTTAGTGGTAACAAACTACAGTGGAAAGATCAGTTGTTTTTGTTTTTGGGCACAAGGAGTTAGTTGGTGTCTTTTAGTTTCAAGAACTGGTTGTGGTTCCACATTATAACACCTTAGAATACTGATCATTCATTAATGAATAACTACACAGGAACAAACGAGTAATGCATTATTAACACTCTAGTAACTACTATTAACTAACTCTGATTAATGAATTAGTAAGTAATAGTGCTCAGTTGAATGTGGTATTTCACTATTAGCTAATCAGTAACTACTGTTTTTTAAACCTCTCAGAGAACTACTATGAACTACTATATATGGGTTCATAATTAATGTGAATGATGCATAATGTATAATTAATTCTGAAGTGAAGATCATGGTAACGCACAAGTAATGACTGCAGTATTACCAAATCCTTCAGAAGGAATTGCTTTGGATCATTCTAAAGTGAGAAACATGATACCTCTCTAGTAACTACTGAAGTCATTGTAAACTTTTGAGGTAAAGTATTGGATAGTAATAACTCAAGAGTTACTACATCCTTCTAAAGGAACTTCTACTTATTTGGATCAGTATTCTAAAGTGAAGATCATGGTAATCCACTAGTAATTAAGTTTTACCAAATACATCAGAAGGAATAACTGTACAAAAATGTACAAAAATGTACAAAAGCCTCAAAAGTTTACAATGACTTCAGTAGTTACTAGTGTGTTACCATGATCTTCAGTTCAGAATTAACTATACATTATGCATTATTCATTTTAATTACCCATATATAGTAGTTCTTGGTAGTTCTCTGGGAGTTATGAAAAAAACAATAGTTAATGATGATAGTGAACTACCTCCTTCAGCTGATCACTATTACTTACTAATTCATTAATCAGTTTTGTTAGTTAATACTAGTTACTAGAGTGTTAATAATGCGTTACTCATTTGTTCCTGTGTAGTTATTCATTAATGAAAGATCAGTATTCTAAAGTGTTATCAGTTTAATATTTGAATTATTAAAAAAAAAAAAAAACATATCTCAACAAGCTTTTTTTTTTTTAAATAAATGAATAAATAAAAAACTAAGAAAAAATAAAATAAGCTCCACCTTGACAATACCCATGTATTAGTACAGTTAATAAAGTTTTGTGGTAGAAGGATTATTAGAAAAAAAATAAAAATAATCCAGTCCATTGTTAATATAAGAGAATGTAGCCTAGACTGAACAGATCTACTTCATACTGAGACATACTGTGGGAAACAGACGAGTCAGTATGATTCGGAATAAAGAATCATTTTAATAGCAGCGTGTTTTTTATGGGTTTTTTATTGTATGTAAATGTATGTACATTCAAAACATTTTAGATTTTATCACTTATTCCACTTCATATCTTCCCCTTTATCAGCTCAACCATGTCCACCTCATGATGAGTTTTTGAACAGCTGTCTGTATTAGTGTTTCCACAGTGTCTCTCTTGCACAGTAATACACCGCAGTGTCTTCAGTCTTCAGCTGATTCATGTGCAGATAGAAATTAGAGCTGTCCTTAGATGCTGTGAACCTGCCCTGCACTGACTGAGCTGAGCTCTTATAAGAATCTGAATGATAATAAATAATCCATTCAAGTCCTTTTCCAGGTGCCTGACGGATCCAATGCATTTCAGTGCTACTAAGAGTGAATCCACTGCAGGCACAGGTCAGTTTGTGGGAACCACCTAGAGTCACAACTACTGACTGTTCAGACTGTGTGAGCACAACCTGAGAGTCAACACCTGTGGATAAACATGAAATGTACAAATAATCAGGATAATGTATTTATTTACACTAAGAAAATAGTTTATTTTGTCCTAATATACTTACAAGACACAGCGGCCAGCAACAGCAAGAGATATGAAGTGAACATGATTTATGTCAAGGCTGAACTGGTGATGAGTCCTCCACTCAACAGTGTAGTTGTTTAAATATGGAACGAACATCAGATCATTTGCATTGAAATCCTGAATTAGCAAAACTAGATCTTGAGGTCATTGAGGTTCATTTCATGGACAATAGTTCCACATCTTAATACGGATATAATATTGTCCTTCTGTGACATGAATAAATGCGATTATTTTTCAAAGAAGGCATGAGTACAACCTCATCTGAGTTCCATTAAAAACAGATGTGACGTTGTGTTACATTCATGTGAAAGTTGTAGCAAAGTTGCAGAGCTTCAGTGTGCTGTAGTTGAATGCATACAGGCAAACACAGATCAGCCCTTTTCCACCATTGGGTCATTGTTCTCACATTTCGTAGCACAAATAGTGGCTCAGACTCCTAATTCTGTTGCTTTTATAAGAAAATAAATATGATGAACAAGACACTTGTATAGCCTACTGACTCAGACTCAGTCAGTGACAGCAACAGACTGAAAAATGAACAGCATTAACATTTACAACTGTAAGGCAAGGCGAGGCAAGGCAAGTTAATTTAAATAGCACATTTCATACACAATGGTAATTCATAGTGATTTACATGAAAAGGAAACAAATACATAAAAATGGAATGAACAGGAGACAAATATATGAACCCTAACTGCCTGAATCACTAAGTTCAAGGTTCCTCTATCTGATGTGGAAGAGACAGAGTCAGGTTCACGGTGTCATTGGATCTGACCTTATCCAGTGTTGTACACTCAGTTCTTAATTCTAAATGCAACTGGAAGCCAGTGCAAGGACCTGAGGACTGGTGTGATATGTTCATATTTTCTGGTTCTGCTCAGAATCCTGGAAGCAGCGTTCTGTACGAGCTGCAGCTGTCTTATGGTCTTTTTGGGAAGGCCAGTCAGGAGTCTATTACAATAATCCACCCTGCTGGTGATGAAAGCATGAACAAGTTTCTCTAAGTCTTGACTGGAGACAAAGCATCTAATTCTTGCAATATTTTTGAGATGATTGAGATGGTTAGTCATTGGACCGTTTATAAAACAATCCTCTGGGAGTGAGGTCGATCCGCCCTACAGAATAGTTTGCATATTAAGAGATTTTTTTGAGGGTTTAGAGTAGTCAGAGCCATACGTGGACAGAGCGAAATACAGCATAACAGCACTGAGGGTGATAAAAAATACAACATAAAAAATGTAATCATAATTTGTTGTTATATTACAAGAAACAAAGTTGAAATACAGATGACAACAGATAACAACCACTTTGCAGCGTGCTTATGTGTTCATGCTTGAGCTTGAACTAAGAGTATTTTTTTTTAAATCACACATATGAAATATCTTTATATTAGATATTAACAATTTAACTGAGTTGTCTTTAGCAAACAATATTATATTAAATAATGTTGATTTTTTTTAGTGTTTATGATTTCCCAGCATGATTAATGGCATTTTTCTTTAGTGACTTTATTCATTTTTATAGCTCTTTTTTTTTTTTTTTTTTTTTTGACTGTAGTGTCTTCGATTTTCAGACTGCACATCTGAAGATACAGCTGATTCTTGCTATTATCTCTTGAGGTCTTAAATTTGTGCAGAATGGGAGAAGTGGAGGTATTTTTGTGGACTGTGATAAGAAAATGATTACATGCCACCGGCTCAAATATAAAGAGAAAGACGAACCCACTGTACTACTGCACATAGATCACTGGAATGTTCTAATAATATTTTGGGACTGTAAAGTCCTGTTTCATTTTTATACTTGCATTACTTGAAATATACTTCATCAACATGCTCCTTCATTAACTCATCAGATTATGCATTATATTTTGGATGTTCTTCTAGTTTGCATATTTTTAAGAACATGTTTCCTATTGTAAGAAAACTTACAAAATATAGGAAAGTGGCCAATGAAGCTGAAGATAATCTACAAAGAGAGCAACTCTTTAATTCCCAGGGATGTAAATGTTCTAGTCATGTCTGTCTGCACTTCTGTTTTTGATTGGCTCTGCAGTTTTTTGTGTAACTGTGACTCTCTTGCACAGTAATAAACAGCTGTGTCTTCAGTCTTCAGGCTTTTTATTTCCAAGTACACCATGTTTTTGCTGGTGTCTTTTGTGATGGAGAACTGGCCTTGTAGAGACTGAACAAAAATAGTGCCAGTGCCACTGTCAATTCGGCCGATCCACTCCAGTCCTCTCCCTGGTTTCTGACGGATCCAGTGCAGCCAGCTAAGGGAGAGTCCAGAAACCACACAAGATAATGTGACTGATTCTCCTGGTTTCTTTACTTCAGAGCCAGAAGAGGTCAGTGATTGACCATGTGCATCTGGAACTAAGACAAAATGTTCACAGAATTAAAACATCAATGTAAAATGTGAGAAAATTTATGTGAGAACAAAAAATACTCCAAAGACTTTGTGTTGCAGATTATTTGGACATTTTCCAGATTGCAGACGCTGTGATCCAAATAAAGAAACACAGCCATTGATAAATAAAATAAATAAATAAGACTGAATTGTTTTCCCAATGTCACAAAAATCAGAAGAAAGTTAATGTATTGTAAATATATTGTATATGAAGTGTGAGTGAAATCCCGGGTGTGTGAGTGCGCATTGAAGTGTCAGTGAGCTTGAGGAGGGGAGAGAGGTGCATGTGTGTGTGAGTGTGTAGTGGAGCAGAAACAGAGAGATTCCTTTCTAAAGAAGCAACAGTTGGCCAGGATCCATGTTTGAGTTATTTGTTTCAGAATATGAGAAAGATAGAATGAGGGAGTGTATGAGACTGCATAGAGAAGAAACCAAATTTAGACAAGCATTAAAAGAGTCCCAAGGGATACAAAATCATTTTTGGCTTGAAACTGAATATATAGACATTGACGGGCAGAGAAGGGAGCTTACTGAACAGAAAAAAGAACAGTTGCTGAAAGATTTAGTAAAAGTCACCAATGCAAAATTGATTGAAAAAAGAATGGCCTATAGTGGATTGGAGTGAAGAAATTAAAAAACAAATAACACTTGAAAAGCTAAGGCCATATTTATCAAAATTTTGCCATCCTAGAACAACACTTCTAGAAGCATTGCTGACAACAGCAGAAATAGAATTAGACCCAATTCTCATTCCCTACCTGAAAAGAAATGTTGGGTATCGTTGGCCTCAGGATTTAGGAGGAGCAACTATATTGCAAAATATTTACATCATTGTAAATTCATGCACAAGGCCAGTACAGTGGGAAAGTGACAGGATTTTTAAATTAGGAAAAAAAGGTATTAAAAGTGTCACAACCACTAATTGGACGCTGGGCAAACTGGCAGTGTCAGTGGTGCTGAGGAACAACCCAGAACACATACATCACTTGTGGGTGGAGATAAGGAGGGGCAAGAGGGAAGTGGAGGAGCAGCCAGTGACTGTGGAGGATGACAGACCCTCAACCAGAGAAGCAGAAGCGAAAGAGGGGGAAGAAGGGGAGGAGGATTTTGAATACTAGAGAGAGAGAAAGTTTGATTGAAGTGTTTGAGCCATTGGATTTTATTACCTTTCCCAAAACACAATTACAAATTTCAATAACAGTAGTAGGAGGATTTAATGCAAATTTAACCTCATGTCTCACTTATTCATATTGGGCAGGAGGAATAACAACAATTGGGCGGAGAGTTGAGGAGAACGAGCTCTGGAGTTTTGAATTGATCTGCTTGGGGGAAGACATTATTTGGAAACGCAACAATTACAGTTGGCTGGATCTGGAAGACGTGACTCCGAAGCCATTGACTGAGGTACAAATAAGAGCAATTTTAAAATACATAAGAAAAAGAAAAACCATCAAACTATTGTTTTAAAGTCCTCAACCCAGTACAAGTCCGGTGAAGGTCAGGGGTCGGATACTTTTAGTGGTCCTCGTCTGACTAATCCGGTGAAGAATTATAATAAAATTGGAAAATGATTTAACTGGGGTTAAAGAGGTAAAAGATTGGTCACAAAACACAATGGCTTCGAAGTCACCGGAAACAGACATACCAGTAGAGCGAATAATAACACAATATCCCATATGTAGAGATATTATTAAGAAATTATCAAAAAAGTGGGAAAAAAGGACCAAAAAGTTAAAAACAAAATGGCCAGCAGAGGGAACATTTGATGTAACAATGTGTAGAGAAATGAAAGCATTAATAAAGAACCATAAACCCCATGACAGAACTAAGAAAAGAGAACAAAAGAGACAAAAAGAGCAGGAGGTTTTAGATCTCTTCATACAGCAAGCAATAAAAGATCACAAGAAGAAGCAAATGGAGGAACAGAAAAAGAAAATGGAAGAAAAGGTGGAGCGCCCACCTCCCTATGCACCTCCCTACCAGGAAATAAAAAAGCAAATGCCTATGGTAAGAGGTACATTAGAGGTGGATGGAAATTTAAGTGTTGTTGAAACTGATGAAGAGGATGATGAAGAACAACAAATGAGAAAAAGAGAAGAGGAGTACGCCTACCAAGGAGATGATGAGCAAGGAGATTATCAAGAGAACAATGGACAGAAAAAACTAATAAGCCTGTACCAATGAAGAGAAGGCTAACAGCGAGCACAAAGACACAACAACAACAACAAGAACAAAGGGAAGAAGAACAAAGGAAACCACTGATGGACTGCTCTTATGTGAAACAAAAAAGGCAGAAAGAAGAACGAAAGGGAAGAGGAAAAAGAAATCCATTATTGGACAACCCCTATTTCTATATGGGAGAAGCCATACAGGAGCTGAACAAGGCAGGAAGAGATGACGCTGATGAGTCCACAGGAGAAGAACAGGAAGAAAGAGCCAGTGTGGACTCATTGGATCGTGAGTTGAACAGGCTGCAAGAAACTGTGGAAAGACTAAGCCTGGAAAAACAGCGAAGATGCTTGATGAGAAAAGCTCAAAACCTAAGAAGGAACATGGAGGAAGATGAACGTTGCCAAGGAATAAGAGCACGTTCAGCCAGCCCTTTAGGAAGACACAGAAGAAATGGCTCACAGGAGGAATACAGAAGGGTTTCAGGAACTCTTCGACTTGAGAAAATACCTCCAGGAGATCCGATGTGGAGAAACAGGGGAGAGAGGCAACTCATATCCCCCCCAGAGTCCATGCCAATCCTAACGCCACACCCAATAGGAAACTTGGCAGAAGAGTGGGGTGATCTAAACCCCTTTCAAACACAAGGGAGATACTCTCCAGGAGGACACAACTCAATGTTGGACCCAGAAGTCACAGGTGACCTGCTGGCCTCTGTACACCAAGCACCTATGCTACAAAAGAAGAAAAAGCAACTTCCCATCCTGATTAAGGGGGAACAGGCGCAATACGTGCCCTGGGCGGGACAAGACTTAGAAGGACTTGTGGCTCGTCTACCAGACATACATGAAGGAGCTGGAAAATGGATTCGACTATTGGAAGCAGAAACAATGGGAAAGATACTGGCCATTGGAGACATCAAGGCCTTACTGGCAAAGAGTGTGGGAGGAGCCAAGACCAATGAGATCCTTGAGGATGCAGGTTTGAAGTCTGCAGTAGGGGGAACAAGGAAGGATGCCACCACCTTTGATCAGTACCGATCCATGATATGGAGAGTACTGAGGAAACACTACCCGACACAAATGGATCCCAAGCTACTGAAAGGAGAACAGCTGGGAGAAATGGAGAACCCTACCTCCTATATCCAGAAACAATTAAGAAGATGGAAAGAAGAACTGGAAAAGGATCCAGAAGGAGACATCGTGATGACAACGCTTTTCAGAACTGCCATAGTGGAAGCCATGCCCTCAGCAGTGAAAGCAAGATTGGAAGATGTAGTCGGCCTGAACTCAAAGGCAACAAAGGAATTCTGTGACCATGTGGCCCATGCAGTGGAACAATATAGGAGGAATGAACAAAAACTGAAGAACCAAGACAGAGAACTTCAAAGAAAACTGACTCAACTACAGCTAGAAGACCTGACCAGCAAAAAGAAAAAAGTTCAAGCTACCCTGAAGAGTGGTGAAGACCAAACTGCAGTGATGGCCACAGTGAACATGTCAAGCCCACCTATGCAAGCTTCAGTTGTGACACCAGCACAGGCTCCAGTAATGGCAGCAGCACCAGCATCAGTGCCAATACCAGCCCCTCAGAACACGCCTGCACCTGCAGGAGGTGTGCAACAACCAAATGCACCAATTGTGATCTATTTACCTGAACAGCAGAGCAACAGGAACCCAGCTGAACAACAGCAAAGAAGAAGAGGCACCCTGTCCAGTGCTTCCTGGAGATCAGGTCTATTTGAGAGTTTTTAGGAGAAGATGGAATGAGCCAAGGCGAGAAGGACCTTATACTGTAGTAAGAGCAACCCCAACTGCAGTCCAAGTAGAAGGACGAACGACTTGGTATCATTTAAATCATTGTACTAGGGTGCCAAGGCTGAGACGGAGAGAAGAAGAGGCAGAGGATGCAGAAGAAGATGCAGACCAAGATGCCCAAGAAGGGGAGGGGCCAGGGGATCCAGGTGAGGGACCTAGTAATGTTGTTGCTGAACCTTCTTCTAGGGAAGCTGAGCAACCTGAGACACGAGATGAGATGCGGGGACAGGATGACGCCCCACAAGCAGGTGAAACTGGGGAGGAGGGTCTTGACATTGACCCTGCTGCTGATGTACCTGCTGAATCAGCTGCCACTGATCCAGAGCCGTCAGGTGACCAATCTCCTGAGGCAGGACCCTCCACCAGTGAACAACCTCAGCCAAATGGATTCCTCACCGAACTCCAAGGTATTGACCTACCCACTGCAGACAGCGGATCCCCAGCCAGTGACCTCCCAGGCCTCAACATCACAGGAGACTTTCCCACCCTCAATCTTCAAGACCTTGAGGAAATCATCGGAAGTGATCCAACTCAAAATGACTAATTCAACTCAAGGTACTGTTGTAAATAGGTCTATAAGGAAAAGAGCTGCTGACCTGAATGACACTGACTATGAAGGATTAGGGTATGATATGGCTTTAGAAATGCATAAAGAAAAACTGTTGGACATTGCTTATCACAATGAATGGTACAAGTGGGCAGAATATACTGCCAAACAATCAAAGAGAGAGACTTGTTTGTTGTGCTCGCCATCTCCTTTGAAAAAGTTAACAGTGGTGCCTGACGAATATAGCTTTGCTCATTGTGCCAGATTTTACTCGAATCACTGTGTAAATATATCAGGGCGAGTTGCTCCTTATTGCCCTGCAGAGTGTCTGGCATTACTGGGAAATAAATACTATCACAGGTACTATGAGCAAGAATATTGGGGAGATGAATGCAGAAAATTAGATGTAAGAATTGACCTAAGGCGAAGAGAAACTCCCAGTAACTATGTTTTTGATCGAACCTTAATATATGAATGCTTCAACAAGTCAAAAGGGGATGTAGATTATGGAAACTTTCAAGGACAGTGTGGAATAATTTGGCACTTAGATGGGGACATGTATGAAAATCCAAATGTACATAAAGCATTTAGTAGAATATATGCTACAGCTACTGTAAATATTAACATGACAGTTATTACAACTAAAGAAGCTTGTGAGAATGCCACACTAGCTTTCCCAATAATAGATCAATTTGAAGCAATAGATGAAGCAATTGCTGATCATTTTTGGATATGTGGAGGCAAACGACTAAGAGCCACCTTACCAAAGGGGTGGAAAGGGATATGTGCTAGAGTAAGACTAGCTCAAGAGGTAACAATGATTGATTGGGACCCAGATGATGAAACACCAAGCCAGCATGTAACTCCCGGACATAGAGCCAAAAGAGCATACAAACCAGATCCTAATGTGATAATAGACGCAATAGGCCAGCCTAGAGGCATACCACATGAATTCAAGGCAAGAGATGAAGTGAAATCAGGATTTGAGTCTATATTTGTTTGGATAACCCCAAATAAGAATGCTGAATGGATTAACTACATTTACTATAATCAGCAAAGATTTATTAATTATACAGATGATGCTCTGATGGCTCTGGGAGAACAATTGAAATACACCAGTAAAATGACCTGGCAGAACAGGCAAGCGCTAAATTGGTTACTCGCGGAAAAAGGCGGGGTTTGCGTGATGTTTGGAATTGACTGTTGTACCTTTATCCCAAACAATACAGCACCTGATGGATCCTTTACCAAAGCCATGAAGAAGCTAAAGAATCTGAGGACAGAAGTCACTGAAAATGCTGGAAGAGACAGAAAAATTGGAGAGTGGTTTGACTCTCTTTTTGGCTCATGGAAAGAATGGCTGGTAAAGGTGGGAGTAATAATAGCAGTTGCTCTTGGAATTTTTGTGCTGTTGTTTTGTTGTGTGTTACCTTTTCTCAGATCAATGATGGCGGGTGCAGCAGCCAAGCAGATGGTGAATGTGTCTGTAAAACAATCTGGGGTTGACATTGGATGCACCACGACAACTGGAGTGTATCCAATAGGTCCAGGTCTCGATGAGCTGGACGAATTCCCGTAAAGAAACCCTTAACTGGGAAAAATGGAAGGGGTGCCACTTTTTTATTTTTGACCCTGAATTTAATGCTGTTTTTGATAGAGAGGGAGGTAGTCAAGAACATGTATTTTCTTTTGGGGCAATGGGTAGAGTAGGCAGTTAGTAAGTGGATGTTTTGTTTGTTATTTTGGCATAAACCCCCTTCCGATTTTTTTATTTTCATTTTTGTTTTTCCATTATTATAGAATACCTGCACACTATTAAATATCACTTTAAGAATGAGAGGGGACGAATGAGGGTCAGAAGCAGGCCATCATCCGGCACAAAGCCAAGCGTAGAAAAAAAAAAAAAAAAAAAAAAAAGTGGCGCTTGGTTGACCGAGGGATGATGCAACCCGATTACAGGGAAAAGAATATGAAGGCCTTTTTACTATTTTTACTATTCTTATTTAACCAATGAAAGCTCACTTTTGAATGTAATGTGCACTCACTTATCCATTGAGAATCCTATTGGTGACTGGAGGAAGGATCGACGAGCACCTCAGTGCTTAGCAGCAAGGGCTGACTCTACTGGTGGTTTAAAAACCCGCTGTCAGTCCCAACTCCAGATAGTACCCTAGGCAGGTCCAGGTACCTCTGGCAACGGTGGAGCAGCCCAGATAGCGCTCCAGGCCACCGGAAGCGCCTGAGAGTTCCTCTGGCATCGTGGGACTATATATACATATATGTGCATTTTACTACTGCCATTATTCTATTACTGTATGATGTAATCACTGAAGTGCATTGATCTACTGATATAACCAAAGCTTGTGAATCAATTAAAATGTGAAGAAGTATCCCCCTAAAAGAAGGTTTTAGGTAGGGAGATGGGATCTTTTACTCCTCTCTAGACAAACAAAGGGGGGAGATGTTTGGTCTCATTCTCCTCTGGAGTGTGTCCCCATGGGAAAGTCACTTGGTAGAAAAAGATGGGTGACTATTCTTGGTCACAAAGAAAGAAGAAGGAAACGGGCTGACCTATGAGGACATGCTCTGGGATAAAGGCATAGAAGTGGGGCTAAAGAGAGCCCCAAAGGGGGGATGTGTTGGGAAAATTTATTGATTATTAACGTATTACCAGTAGAGAATAGCTTGCATGAAAAGCACTGGAAAGTACCGGGTTTTCTGCACTAAGAGCATCAAGCGTAAATGAGATATAAGTGTATTCAAAGCAAATTACAGTAGCAAGCTGTGGAAGGCACCAAAGAAGCCATTAAAGCATGTTTTTAAAAATATAGCAATTATAGTAGCAAGCCGTGGAAGGCACCAAAGAAACCATTAAAACATGTTTTTAAAAAATATAGTGGCTGGCGATCCGCCACCATTAAAATCAAAGCTGAGGAGTATTCATAGATAACAGTGGCAAAACGCCAGGGTGGAGTTAAAAGAAAAGGATAACTAGAAGAATACTAATTGGATCTGTAACGATAAGAGAAACATATAAAACGAGCTGATTAACGCTGTTTAGATCAGATGTGATGCCTGATGAGAAGCTGACATCTCACTTTGTTGCCTGGCAATAAAGAATATCTTTTGGAGACCTGGAACTTCTGACTCTGAGAGCTTTTTTGAGAAGAGAACAGAATCATCTTAGGACACTGCAGACTGGCCACAACACTACCTGAATTAATCATGAATTGCAGTAGGAATATGTGTTAATAAAACATTTACTAACACACTAAGTAACTATTACTATGTGTCTAAATAATAAGATGTATAAATGAATGTTTAAATAGTTTATTAATCATTTACTTACACTTACTAAATGAACTACTGACAACTCCTAAATAACTGGTTTGTAAATAATGTAATACTTAATTTAGAAATGATAAATTGATTATTAATAAAGTATGAAAATACAATTATTAAACACATTATAGATATGCTTATAAATCAAGAATAAAGCAATTATAGCTGTATTTATAAACTACTTACTAATGTCTATTAATGCTTTATAAGTGATGAAATAACTATTAACTAATGCTTAACTAATGCTTCA
This sequence comes from Megalobrama amblycephala, assembly GCF_018812025.1. Taxonomy (NCBI): domain Eukaryota; kingdom Metazoa; phylum Chordata; class Actinopteri; order Cypriniformes; family Xenocyprididae; genus Megalobrama; species Megalobrama amblycephala. The sequence continues at coordinate 4,230,063 of NC_063058.1, forward strand.
TAGTGTGCAGTTATTATGAAGTGTTACCCAGACTTCTGTCTGATCCAAGCCATCCAGTAGTTATCAAAGTCCAAACCAGAGGCAGTACATGTCAGTTTATGGGATTCTCCAGGTTTGATGACTACAGCTTCAGACTCAGTCAGTGTCTGACACCAACAATCTGCAAAATAAAACATGATAAATATGTGTAAATTCAGATAAAACAAACCATTATATTCTGAGCAGTAAAAACTGGAATCATACATTGAGAAGCCAGAAACAGTACTGTAAATCCCAAAACTTTACGCTCCATATTGTTGTATGAATTATTGAGCTGCACACTGATAGAGAACTGATTATGAAGGTTCAAGAGGAAGATGAATTTGCATAATCCACTTAAATATTCAGTTAGGGTAGTATTGTATTTAAATACGGGCATCATATTAATGAATCAAATGTATGCATTTTATGGATTCATACAAGGCATTTAAATAATGAACTCAAATCTTTGTATACTGAACTCTAATATTTAATTATTTAGTTGTTTGATGTGTATCTGATGTGTATTATTTATAATTGTAAATAAATGATTTTACTTAAATAATTAAAACAATTCTTTCCACAGTTTGTTTTCAACAGTAAATATAGAGATTCATTAGAGTGTTTAATGATCAAGGTCGTATCCTGGCATTCAACATCCAAACTAGTCATGCATGTTCAGTGTTTGTGCTTTTAATTTTTTTTTTTTTTTTTTTTTTTTTTTTGCACAAGCAAAAAAGTTCCAGCAAATGTGTACAGGGTGAATATTAAAGGAATAGTTCACCAAAAAATGAGCATTGTGTCATCATTTACTCACTCTCATGTTGACCTGTATGACTTACTGTCTTCTGTGGAACAGAAAAGGTGGCTGCTTTTTCCATACAAAGAAAATAAAAATGTCTCCAAAATGATGAAATAAATAGCATTAAATTTATCATTAATGTAGTCATTACAAAAAAAAAAAAAAAAAAAAAAAATGAAATAGGTTTGGAAAGAGACTGCATTTATTTTTTTCATTAGGTTAAAACTAATGATACAATGTTTTGCTTTTTGGTTATTGTAATGAAGCGGGACTCAAGGTAAGATCCATTTGCAAGCTTTATTAAAAGTAAGCGGCAGGGTCAAAACAGGAACAGACAGGAACAGCAAAGGACAGGCAGAGTCATAGTCAGGATACAGGCTAAGATCAGGACAGGCAGATATCACTCACAGGTCGGTATACAAAGCACAGGTCAGGGGTAGGCAGCACAGGATCATAAACAGGTAACAGGCAGGAACGGTAACAGACTGGCAGACAGGATATTAGAACGCTCAGAATTGTATCACTGGGAAAACAAGACTTCGCAATCAGGTGGTGTGTGTGTGAGTCATTTATAGTCCAGGTAGTGTGCTAAGCTGTATGTGGCAACAGGTGATTGGTGTGGAGTGAACATGTGACTGGCAGGGAGGATTGTGGGAAATGTAGTCCGGGAACTGACAGGAACAGACGGTGATCATGACAGTTATATTTTTGGTGAATTATTTCTTTAATGTGAAACAATCTGATTTTAATGTGACTTATGGGGGTTATTAGTGTTCATCTCTTGAGAGCTCCATCAGACGAATTCCAGACAACTGCTGAAATTTAGAGACTGCTGTTTTTAGCCTGACTTCAAAACATGTTTTAGGATACGATAGAGTGATAAAAGATATATTACTTTATTAGTGTACACCTTTGTTCTGTAATTTATTCTGAGATGCATCCAGATCACAGAGTCTAGCTTGTGGTTGGTGGTAACAATCTACGGTGGAAAGATCAGTTGTTTTTGGAAATTCACCAGCACCTCATTGATGGTTCATTTTTTGAGATGTCTGATTTCTAAACTAATTTCCAGTTTAGAGTGAATATTTGTTTTTAGTATATTTAGCTGGTTGTGGTTCCACATGTATCTGCCTTATAGGATTCACAGCTTATCAGGATAAAGGTTGCTGGAGTTACAGGTGCACTTGCTGCATCATGGTACATATTAAGTTTAATATTTTAATTATTTTAGTCATTTCTTCTGTTTTTGGTTTGTTTGTTTGTTTGTTTATTTTGTTAAAATAAGCCTCATCTTGACAATATCCATGCATTAGTAGAGGTAATGAAATTTTGTGGCAGAAGGATTATTAGAAAAAATAATCCAGTCCACAATTAATATAAGAAAATATCAAGTCAAGTCAAGTCACCTTTATTTATATAGCGCTTTTTACAATGTAGATTGTGTCAAAGCAGCTTTACAGTGATAACTGGTACATTATTTTGGCTGCACAGCAGCTCTTAAAGAATAGTGTCAATGCAGGCAGATCAAAGCACTGTTGAATATCAAATGTCAAGTCAAATGTCAAGTGTCCCCAACTAAGCAAGACAAAGGCGACAGCGGCAAGGAACCCAAACTCCAACAGGTGACATCAGATGGCAAACAAGTGGCAAATAGGTGTTAAAATGGAGAAAAAAACCTTGGGAGAAACTAGGCTTAGTCGGGGGGGCAGTTCTCCTCTGGCAAACAGTGCTTTGTTAGGATTCAGGTAGCTATCATAAGTACAATAGGATTGCAACATTCAAAATATTTATTTCAGTTCCATCCAGTTGAGGATCGTATTCATCACGCCGGTATGGATGGTTGTTGAGGAGCTGCGCCACTGGTTGTCGTGTCGATGAGGCCTTCACAGTGGATGATCTAGTTGACTCAATCTCTGCTGATACTTCAGGGCTACGTTGTGGTCGTGTCAAGGCGTAGGTCCTTGGTCTCACCTGGATACGGCCCAGATCCGGTTGACTACTGTAAAACTTGGGATAAACAGAAAGACTAATATTAGCGTAGATGCCATTCTTCTTCTGATGTAACGAGTACATCTGGTGTTATAGGAAGTGTTCCCGGTTCCGGCTGACCTAATTTATGCTGCCTAATAATCCTTTAATGGATTTGAAAATATAAATTGATAATGTGTTATGTGTTATGTGTATGCCAGGTTAAAGAGATGCGTTTTTAGTCTAGATTTAAACTGACAGAGTGTGTCTGCTTCCCGAACAATGCTAGGAAGAGTGTTCCAGAGTTTAGGTGCCAAATAGGAGAAGGATCTACCACCTGCGGTTGATTTTGATATTCTAGGTATTATCAGCTGGCCTGAATTCTGAGATCGCAATAGACGTGAAGGACTATAATGCTTTAAGAGCTCGCTCAGGTACTGGAGAGCTAAACCATTTAGTACTTTGTAAGTAAGTAGCAAGATTTTAAAATCTATACGATGTTTAACAGGAAGCCAATGCAGTGTTGACAGAACTGGGCTAATAATATACATTTTTCATTGAGAGCATATGTCGTAGTTTAGATATATTTTTAAGATGGAAGAATGCGTTTTTACAGATGCTACTAACATGGCCTTCAAATGAAAGATTGGTATCAAAGAGCACACCCAGGTTCCTAGCTGACGACGAAGACTTAACAGAGCAGCCATCAAGTGTTATACAGTATTCTAGGTTATTACGTGAAGAAGTTTTCGGTCCAAAAATTAGAATCTCTGTTTTTTCTGAATTTAGTAGTAGGAAATTACTGGTCATCCAGTTTTTTTATATCAGCTATACATTCCGTTAATTTTGTGATTTGGTAAGTTTCGTCAGGGCGCGAAGAAATATAGAGTTTAGTATCATCAGCGTAACAATGAAAACTAACGCCATGCTTCCTAATGATATCTCCCAAGGGTAGCATGTACAGAGTGAAAAGCAACGGTCCTGGTACTGAGCCTTGCGGTACTCCATATTGAATGATATAACATTGATATGACATCTCTTCATGTACAACTACAAACTGATAACGGTCAGATAAGTATGATTTGAACCATGACAATGCAGTTCCACTAATGCCAACATAAATTTCCAGTCTATTTAAAAGGTCCCACTTTATATTAAGTGGCCTTAACAACTATGTACTTAAATCAAAAAATAAGTATAATGTACTTACTGGATTCATATTGAATTGCAAAACACTTTTGCTGCTATTGAGGTGGATATGGGTAAGGTTAGGGACAGGTTTGGTGGTATGGGAAGGTTTAAGGGTAGAGGTAAGGTGTAAGGGTTGGGTCAACAGTGTAATTATAAATGTAATAACAGAAATTAATTACAGATGTAATTACATGCAGGTATTTTTAAAATATAAGTACAATGTAAAAACATGTATGTACACAGTAAGTGCATTGTATCAAATGATTAATTTAAATGCAAGTACATAGTAGTTAAGGCCACTTAATATAAAGTGGGACCATTTAAAAGAATATTGTGATCAAAAGTGTCAAATGCAGCACTATGATCTGATGATACGAGCAAATCATTATTAATTCTAAAGAGAGCGGTCTCAGTACTATGGTACGGTGTAATTCCTGACTGGAAATCCTCACATATACTATTTCTTTCTAAAAAAGAACATAGTTGTGATGAAACTGCCTTTTCTAGTATTTTTGACAGAAAAGTAAGATTTGAGATCGGCCTGTAATTGACTAATTCTCTAGGATCAAGTTGTGTTTTTTTTAATAAGAGGTTTAATAATAGCCAGCTTAAAAGTTTTTGGTACGTATCCTGGTGATAAAAATGAATTGACGATATTAAGAAGAGGATCTATGACCTCTGGAAGCATCTCTTTCAATAGCTTAGTCGGTATAGGGTCTAACATACATGTGTCACGTTTGCAAACAGGGAGACAAGAGACAGATCCAAATGCAGGTAAGTTTAATGGGTAATCCAATATCGTGAATCCATAAACAGGCCAGGGTCAAAATCCAGAATAGCAGTCCATACAAAAACAGGCTCAAAAACAGGGAACAAGAAACAACACGGACCGGGAAATGTGAACTGAAAACTCCATGACTAGAACAGAAACCAACAGGGTATAAATAGACAGACACTGATAACATAATACAAGACAGCTGTGTGTAATGAAGTGATCATGAGATAATGAGTCCGGCAGTGCGTTATGGGTAATGAAGTCCAAGGGGTGAAAACAAGAGTCCAGGATGGAGTGCCCTCTAGTGGCTGATAGGGCACTCACACTAGTGATCATGACAACATGTTGTTGATTTTGATGATTTAACAAGTTTAGACAATTCTTCCTCTCCTAAAGCAGTAAATGAATTGAATTTTTCCTCAGTGACACTACAATGCACTGTCTGATGCGATACTGTAGTAGATGCATGGTTATAATTTTTTCTCTAATATTATCAATCTTGCAAGTAAAGAAGTTCATAAAGTCATTACTGCTGTACTCTTTGGAAACATCAGAAGTTGAAGCTTTATTTCTTGTTAATTTAGCCACTGTATCAAATAAATACCTAGGGTTGTGTTTATTTTCTTCTAAAAGTTTTGAAAAATAGGCAGATCTAGCAGATTTTAAGGCCTTTCTGTACTCAATCATTCTCTCTCTCCACGAAATACGAAATACTTCTAGTTTTGTTTTCTTCCAGCTGCGCTTCATTTTCTGGCAGCTCCCTTTAGGGCCCGAGTGTGCTCATTGTACCATGGCGTTGGATTAATTTCCTCAATCTTTTTTAAACGCAAAGGAGCAACTGAGTCTAATGTGCTGGAAAAGACAGAGGCAATAGTTTCTGATGCAACATCAAGGTCTTCTAAGCTGTCTGGTATGCTAAGGCAATGAAACTGATCAGGAAGATTATTTATAAAGCGATGTTTAGTGGTAGAAGTGATGGTTCTACCATATTTATGGCAGGGGAGGCAGTTTAGCCGCCTTGACTAAATGTAGTATACACAAGACTAGATAATGATCTGAGATGTCGTCACTCTGCTGAATTTCAACAGCATCAATATCGATTCCATGTGACAATATTAGATCTAAAGTATGATTATAACAATGAGTGGGTCCTGACATGTGTTGTCTAACACCAATAGAATTTAGAATGTCAATCCCAATGACTCTTTTTTATTATCTACATGGATATTAAAATCACCAACAACAAGGACTTTATCTGCAGCTAGTACTAACTCCGATAGAAAATCAGCTAATTATTTGATAAAGTCTGTATGGTGTCCTGGTGGCCTGTATACAGTAGCCAGCACAAATGTCAACTTACATAATGTTATGTAAAGTACCATCACTTCGAAGGAATTATATTTGAAAGACTTTTGACTAATACTGTAAATATTACTATTAATTACAGCAACACCTCCCCCTTTGCCTTTCTGACGAGGATTGTGTCGATAATCATAACCTTGAGGACTAGACTCATTTAAAGTAATGTAATCGTCCGGTTTTAGCCAAGTTTCTGTCAAACACAGCACATCTAGATTATTGTCTGGGATAATATAATTTACAATAAGTGATTTTGAAGAAAGGGATCTAATATTTAACAACCCAAGTTTTATAATTTGTTTATCATTATTATCTCTATTTTTTATTTGTTGAACATCAATTAAATTTTTACCATTAAATGGGTTTGGAAGTTTTTTTGTTTTTACTAATTCGGGGTACAGACACAGTCTCTATGTGATAATATCTAGGTGTAAGAGTTTCTATGTGTTGGGAATTATCTGACTTCTGTAACGTGAAGCAGCTAGCAGACGGTCGGTGTAGCCAGTCTGTCTGCTGCTTCCTGACCTGGGCCCCAGTTTGTCATGTTTCAGCTCTAAGACTATGTGCCATATTACTAGAGAGAAGAGCAGCACCATCCCAAGAGGGATGAATACCATCTCTTTTCAACAGGTCAGGTCTGCCCCAAAAACTTTTCCAATTGTCTATGAAACCTATGTTATTTTGCGGACACTACTTAGACAGCCAGCCATTGAGTGATAATCTGCTAACTATCTCATCACTCCGACAAACAGGAAGGGGACCAGAGCAAATTACTTCTCCTGACATTGTACTTGCGAGTTCTCACACCTCTTTAATGTTAATTTTAGTGATCTCCGACTGGCAAAGTCGAACATCATTAGTGCCAACGTGAATAATAATTTTAGAGTATTTACGATTAACATTAGCCAGCACTTTTAAAGTCTCTATTTTCATGTTCCATGTAATAGAATCGCCAATATCTAGGGCACTTTCAACAGGATTCTCAGTGGGTGCGTCACTGAGTGGGGAGAACCTGTGTGATGTTCTTATTGGAATGGAAGAGTGGTGTTTTCCGCGGCTAGGCCGACTCACCGTTACTCAAGTGCCCTGCCGAACAATGTACAGAGTTCACTAAGCTAGTCGCATACAAAACAGTATCTGAAGCCCTTGCATTCCTACTATCCACGATTAAAGTTTGGATGCGTGTCTGTAATTCTGAGATTCTCTCTGTCAGCCTGACTATTTCCCTGGATTTATGACATGTAAATCCCTCGTCGCTGACAGAGAGAGCTATGCTGAACATGTGGCAAATGGAACAGGTAACAATGCTGGGAGAGGATGACATGACTCACCGTGTTTGTAGACTGATCCGAGTTCAGAAGTTAAGTTTTAGATTGAACAGACAGCATGTATGATTCGAAAAAAGGAATCATTTTAATATTAACAGGTTTTTGTATTTAATGTATGTGCATTCAAAACACTGTAGACTGTCCTTATGTCATTTCAGAGGCTCTTCCCCATTTTCAGTTTGTGTAACTCAACCATGCCACATTTCCACATTTCTCATGATGAGTTTTTGAACAGCTGTCTGTATTAATGTTTCCACAGTATCTCACTTGCACAGTAATACACCGCAGTGTCTTCAGTCTTCAGCTGATTCATGTGCAGATAGAAATTAGAGCTGTCCTTAGATGCTGTGAACCTGCCCTGAACTGACTGAGCTGAGCTCTTATTAGAATCTGAATAATAATAAATAATCCATTCGAGTCCTTTTCCAGGTGCCTGACGGATCCAATACATGCTAGTACCACTAACAGAAAACCCACTGCAGGCACAGGTCAGTTTGTGGGAACCACCTGGAGTCACAACCACTGACTGTTCAGACTGTGTGAGCACAACCTGAGAGTCAATACCTGTGGATAAACATAAAATGTACAAATAATCAGGATCATGTATTTATTTACACTAAGAAAAGTGTATAGTTTGTCCTATACATATATTTACCAGACACTGCAGCCAGCAACAGCAAGAGATATGAAGTGAACATGATTTATGTCAAGGCTGAACTGGTGATGAGTCCTCCACTCAACAGTGTAGTTGTTTAAATATGGAACGGACATCAGATCATTTGCATTGAAACCCTGAATTAGCAAAAACTGTGGAGTCTGTGGAGCTTGATCCCCTTACGAAAAGGAAAATATATTTACCAGTATATTTCTTAAAATATATTGTGATATATTGTAACATATTATTTTCCCTTTCTATTTTCAAATATATTATATATTTGAATACATTGAATAATATATTGATGATACATATATTATACACTATATTATATATTCATGTAATATATTGCAATATATTGCAAAATATACAAATGATTGCCGCTCTCAATACATTACAATATATTGAACATGAATATATAATATATGTGTTTATATATCCCAAAATATATGCAATAATATATTTATAAATATCCACCATAATGTGTTTAGATTTATATGGGAAAATGTTTTGCTAATATATGTAAAAATACAGTGCCTTTTTTGGTTTTGATTGCAATATATTTTTATATGTATCATTATATATACATATATGGTCTATGCATATATTGCAATATATTGAATAATACATAATGAATTGCTTTTCATATATTGAAAAATATGTGATAATATATTTACTAATATATCATAATGTATGTAATTTTATATTCAGTAACATACTTCATAATATATAGATTTATATGTGATCAGATATGGTACTGCATGCATAATATATTGCAGATAGATTTACTCATGCAGTATAAACACATATGTTAAAATATATTATGTAACACATTTATTATATTTTTTAATAATTTACATTTTAAATGTTTTATATTTTTTCAAGTTAGTTAACAAAAGCACACCTGCATGTACTAACGTTTCTACCAAAGAGACTATCACTATGCTAAAGCGTGCACAGCCATTACTTTTTAAATAAAGTTATTACAGTCTGAATGGTGTTCAGCCAATCATAAACCTAATCACAGACTCTACTCTTCAGCACAATGTTAACCCCAAAAACTCACACATACCAGAAAACCTTTTAAATTCCAAAATAATACAACTTTAAACACTAACAGATCTCCTCCTATATCAATATTGAGCAAAACACATGAAATAGCACTTAATTTTAACATGTACTTTCCTTTAACAGTCAGAAGCAAAGCATGCTGGGAATTAGAAGTCTGTTGTAACCACTGATTGTTACTCATTCCATGAATGTGTGGATATATATGTGTGTACAATACATTCACATTTATATGGGAACATGTGTGTGCAATATATATACACAATAAAGGATAAAACTTGATGAATGTAATGCTATTTTTGTCTTCATTTATACATATTTTATATCAATATATAGCCATACATGGTCAATGCATATATTGCAGTATATTGAAAAATATAAGCACTAGTTTCCCATATATGGAAATGTATTATGTAATACATCGCATTATATTTTGCAGTATATTTCCATATATTTTTGTTCCGTAAGGGGAGGCCATTGAGATTCATTTCAGGGACAATAGTACCACCTCTTGATGTAACAGTTTTTATTTTGTTACATTTGGCAGATGCGTGTCACTTCTGAGTTTCTTCAAACAGATCAACAGTGATGTGTTCTGGTGAGAGTGGGTACAGGACTGTGTTTTAGTAATGACAGAGTCCTATTACTACAGCTGTGTCTTTAACCTCTGCAATGTTATTTTGTTAAGACAGACTCTAGAGACCTACTCGTTTTTTAATGTTAAAAACATCAAGCAACAGAATAACAAGCTTTATTGAAATGTTCATAAGCTTTATTGAAATGGCAGTTTTTGTGCACAGCACTGCAGTCATTTCAATCACTGTGTCTCTCGGGCACAATAATATACAGCAGTGTCTTCATTCTTCAGGCTGTTCATCTGCAGATACACCTGCTTCCTACTGTTGTCTCGGGAGATGGTGAACCGTCCTTGGACAGACTGGGAGTAATAAATATTCTCGCTATCATATATCGAGGCCAGCCATTCCAGCTCTTTTCCAGACTTCTGTCTGATCCAAGCCATCCAGTAGTCATCAAAGTCAAAACCAGAGGCAGTACATGTCAGTTTATGGGATTCTCCAGGTTTGATGACTACAGCTTCAGACTCAGTCAGTGTCTGACACCAACAATCTGCAAAATAAAACATGATAAATATGTGTAAATTCAGATAAAACAAACCATTATATTCTGAGCAGTAAAGACTGGAATCATACATTGAGAAGCCAGTAACAGTACTGTAAATCCCAAAACTTTACGCTCCATATTGTTGTACTGAATTATTGAGCTGCACAGATAGAGAACTGATTATGAAGGTTCAAGAGGAAGATGAATTTGCATAATCCACTTAAATATTCAGTTAGGGTAGTATTGTATTTAAATATGGGCATCATATTACTGAATCAGATGTATGTATGGATCCACATAAGGCATAGAAAGTAATGAATTCAAATCTTTGTATTTTGAACTCTGATATTTAGTTAGTTAGTTGTTTGATGTGTATCTGATGTGTATTTTTTTAAATATATAATTTATAATTATAAATAAATGATTTTACTTAATAATTATTTAATCATGCATGTTCAGTGTTTGTGCACATGTATTTTGCACAAGCTTTAAACTTGTATTTATCACAGTGCCCGTATACCGAACACAATAATACACAGCCGTGTCCTCAAATTGCAGATTTTTTTCTTTTAATATATACTGTGTTGTAGATGTGTCTCTGGAGATGGTGAACTTATTTTTCAGTGAATCCTTGTAGTCTGTTCTACCACCAGCATGGATCATGCCAATGAACTCAAGGATCTTCCCCTGAACTTGTCTAATCCAGGAAGGTGCCTTGGAACTATCACTGAGATCACAACCTGATACTTTACAGGAAATGGTCAAAGATTCTCCAGGTTTTACTGAAAGTGAGCTTAGTTGGTTGTGTTCTACAGTGCTGCACATCTGCAAATTAAGCACAAAAATAGGTTAATTTTGAAATTATTTTTTTTACAGACGGATAAAACATGATTTTATGAGTGGTTCTTCTTCTCTGCTTCATGGGAACACAAGAAATATACACAGCCAAGGATGGGCTGGGTATATAAATACTGGAGAATTTGCATTGAGTATTGGTACAGTTCCACCGCATGCGTACAGGGTGAATATTACAGTTTTTCTCGATTGCTTAAACACATTTCTCAAAGCTATGCCTCATATTCTCAAAACAGTAAACACAAATCCATAACATCTCACCCAATTCCCCAAACATCCTATTTTCAGGTAAAAATGAAGCTCTACACTAAAAACCATTCACTCTTGCTGAAAAAACAAACTTTGCCCTCAGACATCACACACAAGCCCTCAAAAACACACACACTACAACATAGTCTTACACACCGGTGAGATAAATTCAAAACAATACTACAAAAACAAAAACCAGTAATAAGTTGTGTTGCTTGTGGTTCTCCCCCTCACGGAACTTTTCACAATGATGAACACATGTATACATTTGCATATTTTTTATTCCTTAATGTACTGTGCAGTACATTACACCAAACAACAACAAAAAATATTCTGCCCCAGCATCACATCTTTGGTCTGGGACAGACCAGAGAATCTCATCAATATCTCATGACAGGCTGCACTGGCCCTTTCCAGGCAGCAGGGGGATGCCTAATCCACGCCTGGCACGCATCAACTGAAATGTCTAGTCAGGCTTCTTCCATTCCATCGTCTCTGTGTCCTACAAAAATAGAAGTACAGATTACTGTAATTGTAACACATCCTTTTTACAAAATGGAAGCAGACAGAAACTCTATCTGTATGTAAGGCAATTTGATGCATGCTGTAACAAAGTACAGCACTCAAAAGTTACAGGTCAACTAGTGCACCTCATCCTCATCCTCGTCCTCCTCCTCCTCCTCTTCCTCTTCCTTCACCTCTTCCTCCACTCCTTACTGCTCTTGCTCATCCTCTTCTTCCTCCTCCTCCTCTCTGGTGTCCTCAACCCTTTCAATCAGGTCTCTCTGGATCCATTGTTCCAAAACTGAATGAACTGACTCTGGCTCTTTCATCTCTCTATTGAAGGTTCTGATTGGTGTGTGATAAATTTTGACTCTTAGTGTTTCCATGTGGGTAACTGTGTGCTAATTGAGCTCAAGCTATGCTGACTTGAGTGAACAATACTGAAAAATGAATTTTGTCATCATTTACTCACTCTCATCTCGACCCATATGACTTACTGTCTTCTGTGGAACTGAAAAGATGGCTGCTTTTTCCATACAAAGCAAATAAAAAGACTACGTCACCAAAATGACAAAATGAATAGCATTAAGTTTATCATTAATGTAGTCACTATGAAAAAAAAAAAATCTTATAGGTTTGGAAAAAGGCTGCATTTTACTGTTCTATAAAGTTAAAACTAATAATACAATGTTTTGCTTTTTAGTCATATTTTTGGTGAATTATTCCTTTAATGTGAAACAATCTGATTTTAAATGTGTCTTATAGGAGTTGTTAGTTTTTAGTTTTTATTCATCTGCTGAGAGCTCCATTATTAAGAAGAATTCCAGACAACTGGAACTATTCTCCATTTGCTTTTCTGTTTTACCTTGGGACACCCGTCCCGAGGTGACTAGAGAGGACTTCAACTTCAGTTTGGATCCAGCCTCTTAACCCTCTGGAGTCTGAGGCTGATTTGGGGCCTGGAGAAGTTTTGACATGCCCTGACATTTGTGCTTTTTTCAGTTGTTCATAAACATATTAATGGAAAAGGTGTCATTACACTGTGTTCAGCCCAAACTAGGCTACAATAATATGTGAGGAACATGTATGTACATGTTTGTGTT